>NW_006438073.1:4985279-4986299 GCF_000325575.1 Pteropus alecto
TGTTCTTCTGTCCCACCCCCCCCCCCCGCCCCGCCCCGGCTTCCACCGGCCCAGAGCTTGGAGGACAGTTAAAGGCCAGCATCTTCTGACTCAGGATAGTGACGTGAGGTGACCTGCCATGTCCTTGTCAGCAGAGCACAGGGAGAGAATGTTCAATGGAAAATACTGAAAATCCCTTAATCTCATTTTGGCCAGTAATACAATCAGCTTTTTTCTCCAGCACATTCTCTAAGAACAGGAGTACGGTGGGCTTACCCCGTCTCGTTTCTCTGGCCCACCCTTACCTGGCACTGGGCCTGTGGGAATGGAGGAAGAGGACACGATGAAGCCCAGGGCGAGGACGTGGAGAGCCACACAGCGCGTGGTCCAGACCGAAGCCCTGGACATTGACTGTGCTGTCTTCTTCACTCCGAGTGTGATTAAAGTTGAGACAGGATTAAGGTCGATTTTCTTTATTTTGCCTGATTTACACTGTTGTAGGCTGAACATTTTTTGTTTTGCCTGATACGATTTTTGTAGCTAAGCATAGGGTAGCTGGGTAGCCCTAAAGTAGCTGCAGTTGCCAGAAGTAAAACTATTATTTTCTTGGTTACAGATGCTGAGTGTTCCTCCTTAGAGCAAAATATGGATATCAGCCTACCAAGAATGAGCCCCAGACACAGAATTTGGGTGTTGTACTGGTCTGATGTGCAAATGGAGAAAACCCCTCAAGTTCAGGCTGTAGGAAGGGGCTCCCGGCAGGGCCCGCCTCCACCGAGGAAGTGAGTTGCATGGTTAACTAAAGCAGCGGTCCTCAACCTATGTGGCCCCAGGGACCGGTGCTGCTATGAGAATCTGATCCCTGACGATCTGAGGCAGAGCTGAGGCCGTGATGCTGGCGCTGGGGAGCAGCGAACACAGATGACTCTTCGCTGGCTAGCCCACCGCTCTCCTCCTGCTATGCAGCCCGGTTCCTAACAGGCCATGGAGAGGGAACCAGTCCATAGCCTGGGGGTTGGGAACCCTGGAACTCAAGCAAAG
>NW_006438073.1:4986589-5000764 GCF_000325575.1 Pteropus alecto
TTCAGCAGAATGTCAGCCTAGGGCTCTGCTAGGTTTACTCTGTTACCTGGAGCCAGGTGTTTGTCAAACCATCTGTTAGGGTTCAGCCCTCTGTTTTCTCAGCACCATGTGAGGCCACATGAGGAAGCAGAGATGCAATTTCTTCCCCGAATGGCTTTCAGTTTAATTGGAGAAATGAGACTAACGTTGAAGACACAATAATAAAACAACCAATGTTGAAAATTGTGGTGCCGTTTGCTGACATAGCTGATTGATTCCACGTATCTTTTCGCTCAGCCAATACTAAATAAGACACAGCCTCCGCCTCAAGGAGCTGAGTTTTGTGGGGAAAACAGACATCTATACAAGTAATGCTAATAATATAATTTAATAGATGCTATTATAGAATTTAGGGACTCTTTTCTGCATGGAACCAGAGTCACCACTATTTAAGTTAGCTACTTATAGTCATCCTAGTATGTAAGTTATGTCCTTGGGAGGTGAATTTTTTTCAGTCTCCTTGAGGATCTGGTAGATAAAAAAAGTCATCGTTTGCAAAAATCTACAGTTATGGCCAAAATGCATACAAGTTTAATGGTGTCTGGATTTGATCTTTGACTAAATTAGTAATTTCGAACATTTTTTTTTTAAGTACCCACATGCTTCATTTCCAAAGGCAGCTTAAAAGCCTGTCTTCAGGCTTCCTAGCAGGAAAGCAAAAGACATGTACACACTTAATTTTTGAAGTGAGCATTTATATGCACAATTACAACATGCAGACTTCTTTTGAGGGATTTACACACTTTTTGGTATTCTATTGACATCAACATATCATCTGTGCAGGAGCGACTCTGCTACTTCTGAGGCAGAAATCTCTCAGAGGAGACTGTAGGTATTGTGGGAAGGGTGCCAGCCAGTTCCTGCAGGAACACAGTTTTGATCTTTTTATGTCTCTTTTTTTAGAGCCTCTAAATGCTAGCTGATGAATATCTCCAAAGGATAACTTAGGAATTACAGTTTTATAGAGGGCCAACACAATGCCGGCCAAGTATGCAGAGCTGAGCGCAGGGTAATATTTAGAACCTCTGGAGGGATGGATGGACTCCATGTCCCAAGGCAACACTCCAAAAATACTCTTTCTCACAACTGGATGTTTTCATGGTGTTTGGACAAGGGAGAGCACATGATTGCAATCTAGGTGAGGAATCCAAAGCGTCTCCGTACCGATGCGGTCCCGACGCAGAGGACAACGAGACATCCCGTTTGTTAAAACGAACGAACCCGCCCCGTGCTCGTGTCTGTAAGGGCGACCACCATGCCGTGGGCGCTCCCACCGCCCTTGGGCACAGAGAGCTGGCTGTCGTCGGTGGAGGACGGCTGGCCTCGTTTTGGGTCACTTCACATTCTCCTCGTCGCTCTGCAAAGGCAGGAAGAATCTCTTTTCTGGCGGCTTCCAGATCGTGAGGGGAGCTGGGGGAGACTCGGGGTTGGGGGCCCAGCCTCCCACAGCTGGGTCTAATCTGAGGCCGCCATCTGTTTCGGACCCGCCCCGGGGTTCGTCCAGGAGTTTCTCTGCCCCCTGGCGGATTTGCTTCCCCCTGGGGTCCTCGCATCTGCTGTGGTTTTTGCCCCGGCATGTGGGCCTGTCTAGTTGGAGGAAAACAAAAGACGTGGGAGAGAAAATGCCATTTCTCTTTAAGATCTGTCGCTTGAGAAAAGTGCACGAAAAGTAAAGCTCCTTACTTGGGAGAGACCCAGCCAATCCTAGGACGGGATGAGGGAGCAGAAGCCTGGAGAGGATTCCTCGAGGCTGATGAGATTCGGATCAGCCTGGGAGAGTTCTGTTCTCAGGGTTTTATCTTGGACCTTTATCTGACCAGTGAGATCTGAAGTCTCTTGCAGGACTGGAGGGCAGAAGGCGGTGCCAGCCCTGCTCTGAGACCCTGTCAATCAAACAGATGGGATAAAGAATCACTCATCACTCCAGTTGAGTTCGCAAGTCCCACATTTCTAGCATGCTGGAGGTTGTTCTGCTCCCAAATGGTGAACCAAGACAATTTGTACTAAATTAGTTGTCTGCCATTCTGGGCATCTGCTGTTTCTCAGCCCTGACTCTGGAGCCTGTCATCTTGCTATGAAAATGGGCACTCGGACCCATGCCACCCACTGCCCTTCTCCCAGCCCCTTGCCGTTCTAAAACAACAAGGGCTTTCTCCCCGTCACTACAGGCTCAGCATCTGGTGTAGCTGAGTCCCTTCCCGATGAGAAATCCATCTTAGGCTGTGGTTGGCGTTCACTGGGTGGATTCCTGAGCGGAGCCCCCACGGCATTGAGAGGGTTCAGAACCTAAGGGTAAACTGAGGGAAGAACGGGTCTGACACTTACGGGTCTGCGTATGGGGTCTTCCACCAAGGGATCGTACCATTCGTGGGGTCTACCACTTATAGGGTCTACCGCTGATGGGGTCTACCGCTGATGGGGTCTTCCACCAATGGATTGTACTATTCACGGGTCTACCACTTGTGGGGTCTACTACTCGTGGGTCACTCTATGGCCTTCTGGGTTACTAAGCGTCTTCCTTCCTTGACTCCCGTAAGGTCCTTCCCCAGGCTGCCTCCACCATGTTTCCCGGCTGTTTTATGGGAGAAAAAGGGGTGTTTCCCTAGGAAGCTTTGGAAGGTGTGACTTGACTTACGGAGATGAAGCTAGAACTTCCTTCCACACTGGGACTTCGGGGACCACAGCCTTCATGTCCCCGGGCTCCCCTGGCTCTGTTACCCGCTCTGTGGACAGCTCCCTCTCCCAAACTCTCCTTACCTCTCGAGAGGGGGACGATTCCGCACAAAGAAGAGCCAGGCACAGGAATAGCCAACCTATTTGTGGCTTCAGTGCAAGCAGTTTTATTTTTACAGAGAGTTGCTGTATTTTCTCTACGCGTAAATCATGATCAACCACAAATGAAGCTCCAGCTTCATCTGCACTAGTTCCCGCTTTTGTCAGCGGTGCCAGTCAGTCCGAAAACAATTGGCAACTTGTACCCAGGAGAGAGAGCGCCATCCCTTCCAGGCTCCCCTGACCAGCCACCACCCCTCCGCCTCCTCTACCTGCACACCATCTGGCCTCTCCAGCTTCCTGGCCGCCCGTTCCTCATTCACCTTGTGACTGCTGTCGTTTTCCAAATTGGGTGATTTGTTGTTCTCCGCCAGTGCGCACAGACTTCTCTGTTCTGTTAGGAGCTGGGGAAAGCGAGTCAGTGAGGCCCTCTGTCCCGGTGACTAATGAGTGTCGTTGGAGTCTTCCTTCCAGTTGGTCACTCTGCTCCGGGCTTCACAGCCCCCATGAGGACAGGGAGAAGTGTCTGCAGAATCTGGACAGTCCCTGGGCTTCTGAGAAGCAGCAAGGGTAGAGCAGAGGCTCAGGGCAGGTCCTCCATCCCGCCTCAGTTTCTTTCGTTCCTCCTCTCCTCCGGGGATCTCTTCCTTCCCAGCCGTGACTCTGGAACCCTCTCAGCCAGCCTGTCCCTCCTCATCGCGTTTGCTCCCGTGCGCCTGATCCCTTTGCACTCAGCGCTCCTTCCTTCCTGCCTTGCGGTTTGCCTCAGCCGGTCTGGTTTTCTTTTCCGTTTCTGATTACCCCCTGGGAATTGTAAGGTGCTTCAGGAGGCTGGCTTCTCCCTGGGATCATCACAACCAGGTAACAGAAACATACTTCCAGCTTCCCAGGACGGAGGTCACCTGATTTTTGGACTTGCTGCTCGGCCCCTGCCTACCTGGTGGACGCCCCATCCTCACCACATTTTCCCTGTGGCTTGAAGTTCCTTAGGGGCAGCCCCTTTCTTCCCCCCGGAGGACAGCACGGGTCCAGCTTCCTGCAGGAGCCGGGAGCCGTTTGGCTGGCCTCTGGTGCCTCTGGTCTCGCCGCTTAAGAAAACAGTCTGAGGAAAGCTTCATATGCGGGTTCCCAAGTCTGCTTTCCCACAGAGTCTGAAATCGCTTTCTCCCCCTGTTCTGATCTCCCTCGTCCCAGGGGTCCGTGACTCCTTTGACACAGTAGCCATGAAGGAATACTTCTGACAAAGAAGAAATGCTGTAGTGAGTGGGGTGGGTCTTTACGGCCGGGCTTGGCCCGTTGAGCTATCCAGGGTCCTCCGGCTTGGCCTTGGTGCCTCCACACTGGGGTCTGTTGGGAAAATGGACAGGGTTCCGGGGAAAAGTGACTGACTGAGTGGGTGGAAGTCTCATCTCCCGGGCTGAGAGGCGATCTGGGCTTCACCGATGGTGTCCCCTCACCCCTGGGGCGCGCTGCCCGGCTTCCTCCCCCGTTGCATTCTGCTTACACACGGAGGTGGGCACGAGACTGAAAATGGGTATTTAAGTGCTTAACAGTGCGTCCCTCACTGTGCATCTCGCTTAATCACTGCACCTTCTTGCAATGAGATGATTAGCTCCATTTTACAGGTGACAGAACTGAGTCTCGCAGGGCTTGGCAGAGCCCATGCAGCTAGCTACAGGCTGAGTCAGGGTTCTGAGCTGGTCCCGTCTTTCCGACACACATGCGATTTTGTCCTCCCACAGAGCAGTTCTCTGGGTCATGTCTCCTCAGCCCTGTCTGACCCTGGTAGTTCACCCCGCATCATCGTCAGCTTGTTCCCACTCTAGATCAGCGTGAAGATTTTCACTTGTGTGTGTCACCGAATGATGCCATTTGAACACAGCTTCTGCTGATAAGCGTGGGACCATCTGCTTGGCACATCTCAAATATTTTCAGCAGTGGGAGAGCAGCTCTGATTCCTTTGGAGAAGGGAAGCTGCAGCATCCTTGGAGAAGATGTTGGGACTGGAGATCCTGCAGGCTGGCGGGGCGGCGGTGCCCGAGGATGCAAGGGGACAGCCTCCCTGCTGCCGCTTCTGACCCTCCCTGAGCAAACGGAGCTAGTGAGTCTGCACCCCACTTTTTCATTGTTCAGCTGCCCTTGACCGTAAGATTTTCCTTCTTCAAATAGCTATTGCCCGGGCAACTCTCTCTGTGCTGGTTGATTTTACGGTGTGTTCGACATTCGGTGTGTGTTGGCAAAGACCTCTGTGTCCTCCTGCCTTTGTTTTAGAAATTTTGCTTCTTCGCTGAGTTAACGGTCCCCAAACATTTTTTTTTTTTCAACTTCGAGGTTGAAACTTCTGCATTAGCTTTTTCTTTTTTCCTCTTGGGGTGGTCGGGGGCAAGAATTTTCAGATCAATTCATGGATCTGGTGGACCTTGAGGTGTTCAGGGTTGTTTAGTTAGATGTTATGAAGAATGAAGGAGTTGAGGTTTGAAAGGATTGTCACCCTATGTGATTCCCCTGGGGAATTCACTTGATTCGAAGCAGTTGGGCATAGCCAGAGGCAAGCTAGGTTCGTTTGCCTTTGCCTTTTCTTAGTGGGCACGGGCATCAGTACCAGGCTCTGTGGTTTATAAACTCTGGTGTGCCACAGCTGGTTGGCCAGGTGTCTGTTCAAAGGAATCTCCTGCTCAGTCTCGATCTTTGATATTTCCCAGACAGGGTGGGCGGGGGGAGCTGGGAGGATAACGCACAGGGTGTTGTTTGACTGCTGTGCACAGCGGTGAGAGGCGGTAACGAGCCTGTACCTGGAGCACGGTTTCTCAGCCTCAGCACCACGACGTTTGGGCCGGATAATTCTTTGTTGTGGGAGCTGTCCTGTGCACTGCGGGATGTTTAGCAGCATCCCCCCTAGATGCCAGTAGCCCCCATCCTCTCGGTTGTGACAACCAACATCTCCAGACATGCCAAATATCCCCTAGGGAAAAATTCCCCCCTCCTGTTTGAGGTGGGTGCTCTAAGTTGATCCTGCTGTACACAAGAGGTTTCTACTTCTTTATGCGGGTGGCTCACGTGTTAGGAAGATGGGAACGAGGCGTTTGGTACCAGGACAGATGTTCCTGCCCCCGCATATCCCAGTCGGGTCCCTTACCTACCATGGAGATTCCGTCTCACAAATGGGTTTCTGTTTGTCCAGGTCGCTGCACACACACACCCACGGAAGAATTTGCCCTTTTCTCTGAAGCTGCACACCTGGAAGTCCCAGCCTAGGGTCAGGCCTCTCTTTTTGGTTGCCTAGGAACAAGACAAGGTTTCATAAGGCTCAACCTTGAACCCTAGTTGCGTTGGCTTTTCTCTCTTTCTCCTTCCTTCCTTCCTTCCTTCCTTCCTTCCTTCCTTCCTTCTTTCCTTCCTTCCTTCCTTCCTTCCTTCCTTCCTTCCTTCCTTCCATCCTTCCTTCCTTCCTTCCTTCCTTCCTTCTTTCCTCTCCTTTCCTTCTTTCTCAGAGTGATGGGAATCCGGAACCACGTATGGACTGTGGCCAACTAAATGGGAATATGGAAGGAGGTGTTTGTTTCTTAGATCCCTAGAGAAAACTTCAGCAAGCATAAATGTATAGTATTTAAAACTTTCTGCCTCATCCCTCAGTAAAGCTGAGAAACCCCACTACTCTGCTTTCTCCGATTCTGCTTACTTTTCTATCAGCCCCACTGCCCATCTGTTCCTCTCGTTCTCGTCAAGAGGCAAATGCACACGGCAGTTTTGAGCAGGTCAGGACATGGGCTCTGCCAAGCTCACATCCCTAAACATCTATGGAAACCACCATGCTTGGTTTCCCTGCGGGCCGATTCATTGTCTCAGTTTGGCATTTCCATGAGACTCGTACTGGCTAAGTGCTTTCCAGTCTCTAGTTTCTCTTGTACCCCAGCCTTCTGCCAGCTGTGCAGAGGAGCTGAGGTCGGAGGGGCTGAGCTGCTTTGCTTAGGACTCACATCTTGTGGTCAGTTTGATGGAGAGAGGGGCTGCGAGGCAGGGCCGGCTTAGGCACAGGCAGAATTGCGGTCACCTCTGCAGTGTAATTTGAACAACGTCAAACCTCTCCTCTCAAACGTCTCTTTCGCATTCGGATGCCATACTGCCGAGAATTCTTTGGATTTTTGTGCGAGGGGGGTGGGTGTTTCGTGTACCCTCTGCTGTGGTCGGCCTGCCTCTCCGAGGCTTGTGTGAAGGATTGGAGTCTGAGCAGGGGAGGAACATTCACATGGGGGGGCAGTGAGCTGGGGTGAGGGTGGCGATGGCGACATAGGGGGTGGAGGGGACCTCGTGCCAGGTTCGGAGCTTCCGTTGGGTGAGAAAGGTGTCCCAGGGCGGGGGCAGGGGCAGGGGCAGTGGTGGCCTGACGTGAGGTGAAAGAGCCCAATAAAGTGACAGGACATCCACGTGGGGATGGGTGACAGGCAGTGGTGGACGCGGGAGATCGTGTATCTGTAGGTGGATTGATCAAATGAGTAAATATGTTGAGGATAATGGGGCCCAGGTTTCTCACCATCAGAGAAGGGAGATACAAGTGCAGAGAGATAGGAAACAAAATTGAACTCGGTGGTGTTGGATCCAAATTGAAGATATTGGTGCGAATTCATTGATATTCAGTATAAACAGCTGACCCTGAATGACACAGGGCCGATGGGTGCCAACCCCTGCACAGTCAAAAATCTACATATAACTTCTGATTCCCCCCAAACTTAACTGCTAATAGTCCACTGCTGGCTGGTAACACGAACAGTCGATACTGTGTTCTTCTTATAATAAAGTAAGCTAGAGGAAAGAAAGCATTATTAAGAAAATTATAAGGAAAATACATTTATAGTATTTATTGGAAAAAATCCCTGTATGAGTTCAAACCTGTGTTATTCAAGGGTCAATTGTATATGGAAAGATACAGAGATATAGATGTCAGTGTGTGTACGTAGAACTGTATTATGTGTTTATATACATATACTCCTTAGCTCCATCCACTGAGGAGGCCTGGGAGCAGTGACACCCCAATAGCAATGGGTACACCCAGCACCCAGACTTGGCTTCTGCATACCCTTTCTCTACTAAAAGGAACCAGGGCTCCTTGGAGAAATGGCTGGTGCAGGGAACATACAAGATGAGCAAGGCTTGGTGAAATATCCAGGTTTTTGTCTTGGAAGACTGGGGATCCCAGAGGGAGCACGGAAAAGCAAGTCTGCTTTCTGTTTTGTATCAGCTGAGGCCGGCGTGGGAGGCCCCCTGGGAGATGTCCAGGGCTGTTGGTTACAGGATCTGATATTCTGGGGAGATGTCTCAGTTATAGCTATAGATTCGGATTCATGAGTACATAGAGATAGCTGAAAAGAGGGGTCACCCAGGGGCAGTCTCTAAAGTAAGAAGGGAAGAGGGTAGGAATGGAGGAGCCCCTGGCCCAAAGGGCAGTGCACAAAGAGACCCAGGAAAGGAGACCGAGAAGAAACTGCGGGAAGGCAGGACGAGAGCTGGAGAGAAGAAAGCAAGTCTAGGCAATGGTGTCGTCTCAGAGACGGCGGTGGGGAGAAGAGATGCAGTAAAATTCCACAACGCACTTGCGTGGGGGGAGGGAAGACCAAGGCCACGCCTTCCTCCCTGTTGGAGGACTTGTCCGAAAGCTGGACGCTGACGAGTGGGCCAGCTCACTTCTGTTACCTTTCAGTAGAAGTGTTTGTTAGTAGCAGTGATGACTATGGGTGACTCCATCTCACAGAAGAAACTGCGATCAGAAGTAACTAGAAACAACTCACTTCCGTTTGTTTTTATTGTTATGAGTTTGGCATTGGGCAGATGGTGCTTTCATAAATAAAAATCCATCCTCTAATAAATAACATCCATCCTTTAACAAACAAAAGGCCATCCTTTGAGGCTTTTAATAAAGATCATTAGTGACGATCAAGTTGATGATGGCAATGGTGTCTGGTGACATTAAGGCCATTGTTAAATGTCCCAGAGGTCCTACTAGCCACATGTACGGGTGAGTGAACTTCACACATAAGTGACTGTTGACAGAGGACAGATGCGGGGTGTAGAAATAGGGCCCATGTGGGCAATCCAGGCTCTGGTTCAGGCTCACTAAATATGAAAGCTCAGCTGGCTGTGAGTTTGCTCCCTCACTCTTAAAATAAAGGGAGGTTCACAGTATCCACATGATTCCTTCAGCCTTTAAACCTCGAGGGCCAGCGGAGTCCAGGCAGACTAGGACCAGTCAGGAAGAGGTTTTAAAAAGGCCCCAAGCTGCATCCTTTTACATCTTCTCTAAAATCTCCCAGTTTCTGGGGAAAAAAAATTTGGAATGTGGTAAAGTGTTATATTTACAAAGAATTCTTGCAACTCAATGAAAGAAACGGGCAAAAAAAAAAAAAAGAAAGAAAGAAAGAAAGAAAGAAAGAAAGAAAGAAAGAAAGAAAAATAATCGAAAATAATCGACCAAAGAAGAACTATAAGTGACCATTAAGATGAAGAAATATCCAAACTCATTAACACTCAACTAAAAGCAGATTCAAACTTGAACCTTTTAATCACCATTAACTTTGGGAATTAAAAAATAACGGAATTGTGGAGGAATAAACGTGTATATGCGCTGGGGGAGAAAAAAGATCTGTATACTGTGATGTCGGTATAATTGGTACAGTTTTTTGGAAGATAATTTGTTAATATAAAAATCTTGAAAAATATTTATATCCTTTGATCCAGCAATTCCACTTTTAGAAAAATGTTTGAGGAAAATAGTTAAAGATGTGTATGAAATCTATTAAACGTTCGTTACAATGCTCTGCTTTAAAAAAAAAAAGTGAAAAATCAGAAGCAACCGATATGTCCAAGGTTAGAAGGTTATTGAAATTATATTATGGTATATCCAAATATTGACTCTTAAAGCCAAGTTTTTAAAGTATATGCTGACAAAAGATATGTTTACAATATGATATTGAGTAAAAAAATACCAAGATACCAAAACGCATTCTAAAAATGCAATCTCAATTTTAAAAAAGAGTGTGTGTAAGACATAAAAAAATAGAGTAAAAGAAAATATCCCAAAATGTTAAATCAGTTTAATTTTGAGTAGTGGTTTTATGTGTGATTTTTTCCCCCTGAATTTTCCAAATTTTCTTCAACGAACTCTTATTGTTTTATAATTAGAAAAAAAAGGCAATAAAAATAGTCCCATTTTATGTTGAGATTACACAGACTGTAAAAGGAGCCTGCTGGGGTGAGCGGCTTTTTCCAGAGACCAGCCCTTGGTTCAATCAGCACCCTACCCTCGGCTGCCTTATTCACAGTGGAATTTCAATGCGGAGAGCACAGGGGGCCCCATTCTGCTCCAGCAAAGTCACAGTTAGAAATTAAACAAGTCTCCGGGGAAGAAAATAAATCCCCTATAACATCAGGGAATACGATGCCTTCAGTCCCTTAAGTAGGAGGCGTTAGAGGCAAACGTGCCTGGAAAACATGTGGCAGAGAGGCTGTGGCAGGTAAGGTCTTTAAAACAGGCCTGGGCCCCAGGGCAGAGTGAAGGGCTCAGGAGTGAGGAGGGGCTCCCAGCTGCAGAGCTTCCTCGTCCTCGAAGTAGCTGGGAACGCCGGCCTCTCTCGCCCTCTCTCCGGCTCCCTTTTAGTGGTCTGTGAAGTGGGGGTTTCAGACTTTTTCAAAGTGGGGGACTGGCTCAGCGTCCAGAGAGAAGTGAGGGCCTGGATTCCCGCCTGGCTGGCTCTGGGATCAGGATCCAGGTGAGCCTTCGGGCCAGGTCACCCTGCAAGGACCTGGGAGCAGCAGACACGGTGACCCTGTGTGCTGGTGTGTGATGCAGTGGCTCTGAACTTGGCCCGCTTATTAGTCCTCAGTTTTCCCTCTATAAAGTGGGGGTAAGAACACCTTCCTCACCAGCCTCCCGAACTGAGTGGAGGATGCAAAGCTGGAGTGGAGGGAAGAAGCTCGGACCCTCGAGTCCCACTCAGTGGCCTTGTCGTGCTTCCACCCCAGGGACTCTGTCATGAGAAGGAAGAGAGGATGGGAAGGTGCTTGTGTGACGTGCTCACCGGGAACGTGCCACCGCGTCCTCGACTTCTCGTGCTCTGCTCCCAGCTGAGGTTCCCACAGCCATGTCGCTGTGTCAGGGGGACACGGGCTGTTAGGATGAGCTCCCCTCCCAACCCCGACTGTCACTGCTGGTCCCGTGTGTTGCCTAAAAATGGAGCTGTGCGGAGCCGTGGCTTGCGTGTCTGCACAGAGAGCTCACAGTGCTAGGAGCGAGGTCCACACAGCGGTTCATTCTGTAGTGCAGTTGCTTTTTCTCGGCTTCACTGAGAACTCACCGTGTGCCGAGCCAAAATGAAATTATTCTGGCCCATCCTGTTTTGTCAGCCAGCAGCAGTCACCCTTCTATTCTACCCTTCCCAACCTCAAATGTCCTTGTCATCCACTAATGAGATGAACAATAAGCGAAGTGACCGAGGAGCCGGGAGGAGCGAAAGGCTTGGGGGGCTGGTGAGGAGGTAGGACCGGCTGCGTTCCAGGCACGTCTTGCCAGCTGCTGTTTCACTTGAGGGACCGAAGTCCAGTTTGATCTGGTAAGACCGGGAATGTGACTTTTAGCCATGTGTTCATTTAAATAACGCATCACTATAACAAGACACTTTGGAGAGTTACCATTAGTTTTTAAAGAGATTAGTTTTAATGGGATTTTTAGTTGCTTTCCAATCACATCATGATCAAAATGTGCCTCATCTGCAATTCACGAGTTATGCTCTGTTAGAGAAACTTTTCTTCATTTAGGCGAGGCAACCCTTGGTTGACCTCACAGATTGCAAGGACCTCGTCAGCTTACAATCCCTTATTTATTTATTTTTTTTACGCCTACAGCACCCGATCTTCCTAGGCGGTCTCCCATCCAAATACTAACCAGGCTCGACCCTGCTTAGCTTCCGAGATCAGATGGGATCGGGCTTGTTCAGCTTTGCATGGCTGTAGACTAGAGAATTTTTTAATGAACTGCCTCAGCCTGGGCTTGAGGCAGTGGCTTTCTCTCATGGGTAACCAGAGCGTCTTCTCAGGACCATAGCGATGGGCTTTATGTCTTGGGAGAACTCAGTAAGGATTTATCGAACGCCTGCGCTGAGTGTTAGGGACCCAGACGTGAACTAGATAAAGTCCTGTCTTCGAAGAGTTTGCCGTTTAGCGGGGGAGATATTTTAACTCCACAAGAAGGAATGTGATGGCTGTGGAGGTAATGAATGGTAACACTAGGGTGGGCGGAGGGCTGTTGGAAAAGGAAGGGGCGGCAGTGTGGGAAGCTGGGAAGGATGGGTTGGTGCAGGGAACAAGGCAAGCCAGAGACAGGAGCCCCATCCCAAGGCCAGAGACACAGGAAGAGGAGCTGGCGGTCAAGGTCGCTTCTGCATCTGAAATGTACAATCAGGCAAATGCACCGTACTGAGTAATGTCCTAAGCATCTCACGTATGTGTCTAGCGTTCTTTGTTTTGTTACGCTCGGCTTGTTTAAGAAACGGAGGCCCTTGAGAGCAGGGTGTGCAGGATGAGCACACCTGACTCTGCCCCTCTCCGTGTCCTCCCGAGGCTCATTCTCGGTGCTCGCACGCTGACCGGGCCCCACCCTCTCCCAGACGCCGCCTTCCTGCGCCTGCTCCTGGCTTCGCTCATTCGCAGTTTATCTACACGGCTACCTCACATGGAAAACTCGGTTCACTGCCTCCTCCCTGTCCCTTCCCCTTCACGGTCACCGAGGCCTGACCGGCCTTTTCCAAAATGTCCCTGAAACTCATTCTCCCCTTCAGCTGTCATCCTAGTTATTATTTCTCCCCAGGACAATTTCAACAGCCCCTGGCTGGCTTCCTTGCTCCATCCCGTGTCCCCTTGCATCCTGCCTCAGGCGACAGCCAGGGTCAACTTTCTAAGACACAGTTCAGGTCCTATCGCAGACCCCCGTGAAAAGCTTTCATAGCTCCCCAGTGCACGTAGCAGTGTTTTTCAAATGATGGCCCTCGACCTGCCTCCGTCAGAATCCCCTGGACTATGAAAATTCGGATTCAGGGCCCCACCCAGGCTTCCTGAAACAGCGGGGCTCTGGAAGTTTCATTGTTAATAAACAACTCCGGGCAATTTTTAAGCTCTAAAGTTGGGTAAGCAGAGCCTGAAGAATAAGCATGACATTTGACAAAGTATCATAACCAGGCTTTGCTCGCCTGCTTCTGTCCAGGCCCTCATTTCCTCGTAGTTATACCTCCAGCCCTCTGTACCCCAGTGCCTGGCAAGAAGTTGGCACCGAATAAATATTTGATGGGTGAATTTGGGGAACATGGCTGTCTCACCTATGAACTTCTAACAAAGCCCTGTCTCTACAGCAAGTTTTCGGGCAGCCATGTCATAGGTTTGTGAGTTCTGGTCTTTGTGTTGGCCTCCTGGGGGTATTGGGGTCTATATCTTCTGTCTAATTAGAAAATGAAAGAAGAATCTGCCCCAGCGAGAATGATTTCCAGTATCTCATCAGAACAGCCAAGGGACGTGTTGCTGGGGACAGGGGTCAGGACAGCTGAGGTAGGGACATCCCCGGGCTTCTGGATCACACCACTGGGGACATAACTATCTTTTTTTCCAGTTCGCCTGCTAATCCGGGTACAGTAGTACTGAGATCAAAACTCAGGGCCGGTGCTGGGGTTCTGTTGACCCCCGCCCCGGAAGTGTCTCAGGCCATCAGAGATATTCAAGCTCCACGAACTATCATATCTATGTCCTGTTCAGAGCAAAAGGCAAGTGTCTGCTAATTTAAAATATTGTTTCAATCAACGTCCTCAAGCTTAGTTATTTACGCTTGTAGGGGGCTCTGGTCTGCAAGGACAAAGTTCAGAAAGCGAAGAACGATATTTCGGCAGCCCCCAAAAGATGCTTAAAAAAAAAGCCGAGGACGAGTTGGAGTTAGAGTAAGGGAGATGATGGCCACTGGCCGCCTCCCTTTTCCTTCCCCTTGTGCTGGAATTAACTTACATAAATATATATGTTATATAAGAGGAAGAGGGTGGGCAGTGTGCAAATATTTATTTTGCAATTCGGAAAGTGTGAGGGGAAGTTTCTGAGAATCTTTGCGTTGCAGTCTAAAATATTTAGCGTTTTTATTGGCTTTATGGCAGTGCTTAGCTTAGTGTCTGTCAGCGGCGTCTTTCTGCGTGGCTCGTCCCACGGTGTGTGGGCCTGTGCACGCATCTCGCTCGGGCTCGCCGTCTGCCATCTGCGCAGCTCGCCCAGGCGCCCAGCTTTGTCGCAGATCCTGAGACCACATGAAATAGATGCCTTCTACTTTTCACAGCCTCGAAAACATTG
>NW_006438073.1:5000804-5015084 GCF_000325575.1 Pteropus alecto
ATAATTTTTCTAGCGATTCCCTCTCGTTTCCCTGTCCCTTGTGGTACTTCGCGCCTTAAAAAACGACGACCACATTGCCCAACCGTGTATGTGTCATCGCGTTTTAATGGGCGAACCCTGACCACGTGCCGAGTTCCCTGGGCCGGGAGGCGGAGGCGCAGAAGATGAGGTGATTTCCAAAACGCCATTCGGAAACCTGGGCCAGACCGGAAATGGACGCCGGGAAGCTCGGCCCTTTGACGCTGAGCCACAAGTAACTAACACTGCGAAGCTGAGAGATCTGAGGGGGATCAAAACAGTTAAACCGGTTCTCTTCTGGGTGACGTGTCTAATTGTGTCGTCACTGGAAAGAGAACTGTGTAGTCTACGAAAGCTTTTTTGGGGTGACAGGTACACGTGTGCAACCTTTTGTGTGATCGCAACCCTTGCACGATCGTAACACGAAGGCCGTGACCCGCAGCCGAAATCCTCCCGTTTACTCCAAGGCATCGATTTTAATTGTTTTTTTTTTTTTTTCACTTATTTGCAGAACACTTCCTGAAAAGCCCCAGCCCGAGGCCTTCTCATGGACGAGTCGAACATGACATCTTTTGTGGTCGAACAGTCCGCGAACGCCTCATCCGACAGGAACGCCTCCGTCGGGGACCCGCACCAGAAAATCCCAGTCGTGCACTGGGTCATCATGAGCCTCTCCCCGCTGGGCTTTGTGGAAAACGGAATTCTGCTCTGGTTCCTCTGCTTCCGGATGAGGAGAAACCCTTTCACGGTCTACATCACCCACTTGTCCATAGCGGACATCTCGCTGCTCTTCTGCATTTTCATTCTGACTGTCGACTACGCTTTAGATTATGAGCTCTCTTCTGGCTATTACTACACAATTGTCACCTTGTCGGTGACGTTTCTGTTTGGCTACAACACAGGCCTCTACCTGCTGACGGCCATAAGCGTGGAGAGGTGCCTGTCGGTCTTGTACCCCATCTGGTACCGGTGTCATCGCCCTAAGCACCAGTCGGCGTTCGTCTGCGCCCTCCTGTGGGCGCTGTCCTGTTTAGTGACCAGCATGGAATACGTCATGTGCATTGACAGCGAAGGGCAGAGTCACTCCCGAAGTGACTGCAGGGCGGTGATCATCTTCATAGCTGTCCTGAGCTTCCTGGTCTTCACCCCGCTCATGGTGGTGTCCAGCACCGTCCTGGTGGTGAAGATCCGAAAGAACGCGTGGGCATCTCACTCCTCGAAGCTGTACATGGTCATCACGGTCACCATCGTCATCTTCCTCATTTTCGCCATGCCCATGAGACTCCTCTACCTGATGTACTACGAGCACTGGTCGGCGTCTGGAAACTTCCACCACATTTCTCTCCTCTTCTCCACCATCAACAGCAGCGCCAACCCCTGCATCTACTTCTTCGTGGGCAGCAGCAGGAAGAAGCGGTTCAAGGAGTCCTTAAAGGTCGTTCTGACCAGGGCTTTCAAAGATGAAATGCAGCCCAGGCGCCAGGAGGACAGTGGCAATGCCACCGCCATCGAGACCGTCGT
Organism: Pteropus alecto; assembly: GCF_000325575.1. Classification (NCBI taxonomy): domain Eukaryota; kingdom Metazoa; phylum Chordata; class Mammalia; order Chiroptera; family Pteropodidae; genus Pteropus; species Pteropus alecto. The sequence continues at coordinate 5,002,344 of NW_006438073.1, forward strand.
CTGAGGGAGGCAGAGGGGCACGGCAGGCGGAAACGGTGGGACGCAGGCCATCCGTAGTTTGTGCTCGAACTACAACCTAAGTATCTCCTACATACGATCCAGAAGGACACCACATCCCACACGCATGACACACTGACTAACCGCGAGGTTGCCTAAATACGGTGCCGTACCTCGGTCATGTCTGTACCTGTCAAAAAAATGCTTTCTCTCCCCCCTCAGCGGCTCCCCGTAAACTATAAAACTTATTCTAGTGGGCAGGGTGGCAGATGTGTACGTGAAAAGGTACCAAAAGCATGTGTTGGCTCTTGAGGCGGTGGAGCATTGCAGCAGGAAGAACATGCGTGTCGGAGTCAGGCTGACTGTCACTTGCTGCCTGTGTGACCTCAGGCAAGTGGTTTAACCTCTCGGAGCCTGGTTTCCTCACTTGTAACACGTTTGACAGCCGTGGTCCCTACCCGGGCTCGTGGGGAGGATGAGATGGGAAGATTAGGGGTGCAAAGCTTGGGGCGTTGTCAGCGTTGGACAAATGTCGGTCTCTCCTCACTTCTTTAAGTGGAAGAAGAAATACGTCCTTCTGTAAAGCACGCACGCAGCCCTACCGTGTACGAATAGTGTCGTATGTTTTTCAGTGTGGAGTGGAACTCTAGGAGGGTCTTTCCACTTGCAGCGGGAAAGCGGGGCGTGGTGGGCGCTGCCGTCGACAGCGTCTGCAGATGTCACGAGACCCAGCCGGCCAGATGTCAGAGCATCGTTTCAGGTTGGGAGGGAGAACATTTGGCCGCCAGTGGCGGGGTTTCTCGTGACTTCCCTCCCCTCCGTGGGATGCTCGATGTGCTGGGATTCTGTTTTGACATGCTCTGCTCGGTATAAATTTTCATGAATGGAACTCGATTCGGGAGCTCACGAGGGTGATTGTGTTTCTGGACCCCTCCCCCGTGAAGTGGTGGGTTAGTCGTTCGTAGCCACGCGGTTCTCCCTGGACGCCAAGGGCTGGTTCCTGCACCTCTGGGCCCCCTCTCCCCATGAGCGTTTCTGTGTGTCATTCCCAGAAGGAGGCTCGGCCGCAGGGGCTGCTGAGCGAGGGGCCACATCTCGGAGGGAGCTTTGCGGGACCTCCTCGGGGTCTTAGGCCTCTGCCGCTCTCCGCTGTGCCTGTGTCTGTGTCTTGGGACGGCGTGTCTCAGGTTGTCGTGGGGAAACCTGTCGTGGCCTATTGACATCACTATGTTCAGTTTCTGTTTGCCTGTTCCAGGTGCCCCCACAAAAGTGGCAGTGCTTCACATGGCTCTGTGGAGAGTAAGGTGTTCAAGCCCGTTAGTATTTAACCGTCTCCGAAGGGTGACAGAGGTCGCGGTGAAAGCTGCTCTGTTGCCACTTGCTTCTTCCCCATCCTCTTCCTTTCGAAAGAAACAGTCGCCTGTAGGCGTGGGGGGCAGCTTCGCCGGTGGAGACGTGCCAGTCTCCCCGCTTGGATGCAGGCGGCTTTTCAGTGGGTGATGACATCTGATTCAGAAACAAGGCAGCTTGCTTTCAGGAGCCCCAGATGGATGTGGAGAGATGACATTTAGAACGGTCTTGTTTTTTGATTGAAAACAGAGCATCTTCACCGGGAAAGAGGAGACTGTAGAGATCGGAGTGGCTCTCTGTTTACCATCAGCTCCCAGATGCTGCGCTGGCCTCTTGGTCAGTGAAAAGGGGATCGCCCTCACTTGCCTCAAAGGGATCCTGGTCTGGAAGAGGAACTTACAGGCTCTTAGAAACAAGGGATTTTTACCCAAGGACAATACAGCGAACTAGTGGGAAGCTCTCATTCATGGCCTTTCTGCAGATGAAGCGGGGAGATTAAACGTGTTCATGAAAACAACATTCTTCTAACCTTTGAGAGAGTCGTGACTGGCAAAGAGGTAGGATTCAGGGTTTGGCAGTGTCGTAGGCACAAGTCCGTCTCTTTCCTCACCTAAATTCATCCCCAAGAGTAAAGCATGAGGCAAACACTAAAACAAGAAGATGTAGGTAAACACGCACATACGGAGAGTAGACGTGATGATTCCTCCCCACTGGACATTCAGACAATGTGCCACGTCGTCGTAGGTCAGGAGGCGCCATGTCTGAGAATCCCCTTGTTCAGGCGTGATGCCCGTCCTTGACAAAGGCGGTCTGCGGCATCCGGGCTCCCCATATTCGTGGATGGCCTTCTCCGCCAAACTCCACCATGTGGACAAGGCCAAGAAGAGCAGGCGGGAGCCCCTGGGGTCTGGGACAGGAGAGGGAGACGCACATGGGTGTCTACAGCTCCAAGCTGCACACAAACCAACGTCGGGAGCGGGCTGCGGGAGTCGTGTGGCACAGGAGAAGGTGAAGTCACATCGAAAGGACCGTTTCCTGGAGGTGCCCTTTGGTGGCTTGAAGGCTGGGGGGTGGGGATCCGGGCAAAGGACAGGCGTCAGTGAAGGCCAGACGAGGCGGCGTGGGAGAAGCGAGCCCAGTCGTCCACGCTTCTGCAGCCTGGCCGGAGCAGAGGCCCTTGGAGACCCATGCAGTCCTGCCGACCACCCCCACCCCCCACCCTTCTCTGTTGCTGTTATCGTTAGCCTCCTGGGCCCACATTCTTCAAGTTCCTTGAAATGTGACTCCCAGGCCGTCTGTCCACATCCACGCTCGCCATCATCCAGCCTTGCCGCGCTGGCGCTGGCGCTGGCGGCTCTAATTTCTACGAGCCACCAGCCCGCACCGGCCTCCCTGGCCTCCCTCTGTGTGTCAGGGCCGGGAACCCTCAGCTCCTGTGTTTTCCAAGCTCCGCTCTGAGCCTTATTGCAACTCAAGCGGATCTACTCCTGGAAACTAAAAGCTCGCAGTTCTGCGGGCCGAGCACGACCGCCTGCCCCTTGCCCCTCGCGCCCTCGCCCCCACTGCCCCGGATTTCTGCACCGCGGGCACCTCCTGCCTCTCACTGGCGAGTTGGCCGCGTCTGAGTCCCTTCCGCGTCGCCGTCTCTGTCCCTGCATGGAGCTCCGGCGTCTTCGCCGGTCACTCTCACCGAGCTCCTGGATGGTCTTGCCCCCTCGCTGACCCGTTCTGCCCTCCTGCTCTGCCCGCCCCGGCCCAGGCTTCTGAATGGCACGGAGCAGGGAGCGCTCACTGCGGGAGGTCAGGGCTCCTGCACAGTCTGGTCCCAGCCTGTCCCCCATCAGGGCCCCCAAACCTCTTCCCCTCGCCCTGCAGCTCTTCCAAACTTCCCCTCCCTCCTCACACTCTTAATCTGGTACTTCCCCCCCCACCACCACACCCATCCCTGTCTCCCCACTACCTGGCTTCATCAGCACCTCTGGGACCCTCCCCACCATCTGGGAGAAGCCCCTCAACGCCGGTCCTTTCCTCCTCTTCTCCCGTCTGAAGACTTTTCTCCTCTTCCAATTTTTTTCTCTACCAGCCTCCCAGACAGTAACCTTACTCCAGCCGTCAAAGGCGTGCGCGTGCGTGCGTGTGCATGGGCATGTGTATGTGTGTGCATGTATGCACATGTGTGCTTGCGTGCGTGTGCGTGTGCGTGTGGTGTGCATATATGCATGTGCATGTGTGTGTGGTGAGTGTAAACAAGCAGGTCCTTACCGCAGTCTCCGAGGTTCTGCGAGCCCCGGGCCCTGTCTAACGCTGGGCCCCTCCGGGGTGGTGCGGCCCCCTCCCCCAGCCGCCCCCTCCTCCTCGCAGTTCTCACAAAGTGCCCAGTGCGCTCCTCTTTCTGGACTGCCACCTTCGATGCTCCTTCTGCCTGGAATGACTCCACCAGGGCTCCGCTCGCCTCTTCTGTCCCCTCGGGCTTCTGGTCAGATGCCACCTGTGCCGGGAAGCTCTCCTTGGGTGCCGCTCCCAGGCGCCACCTCGGTTTCTCCTCAGCGTTTGTCACCGCCTCCGGTTCCCCATGGGTGTGCTAGTCTGTCGTTCTAGACGATTAGCTCCTGGAGGACAAGGACCTTCTCCTCCTCGTGGCTGTGGCCCCAGCCCCTGGAAGAGCAGGCAGGTGTCCTTGTTCGCTGAGGTGGGACCCACCTCACAGGTGCACACAGGCTCAAACCGCTGCCACCTGAACACCGTCCCGTGCGCAGGCCACCCCCACAGCCCCTTCTGCTCCTGTCCCATCTCCCCGTCCCTTCCCGGCCGGCCTTCTGGGAAGGCTGTCCCACACTCACGGCCACGCTTCCTCCGTTACCATTCACCCCTCCACACCAGGCCCGCTGGCTTACGACCCTCCTGCCACACTGACACCAGCCCAGCTAGGAATGCGAGTGACTTCCACATCGGCACATCCGCCGGTCTCTTCTCTCCCTCCACCTTCTGTGGCGTTTGGCCCGGCTGACCACCGTCTTCTTGCAAACATCCCTTTTCTTGAACTCTAGCTAGCCGTTCCCCCTCTTGCTCTCATCTGAATCCCGTCCCCCCATCCAGAGTCTTCTCACCTCCCATCACTCTTCCCCAGCTCCCCGCTTCGGGGGCCATGCTTCCCGGCATGCAGTGGCCGGGCCCCCGCTCTCTCCTCCCGCACACTCTCCCCGGTGTCCTGATCCACGATGGCTTCCATACGAATGACCCTCAGAATGACACTGACCGACCAGAACCCTTTGCTGCGCTCTACCTCCTGAGGGTCCTCTATGTCCCACCGCCTAGTGGACGTTTGGACTAGCTGCCCTGCAGGACCCACCATTTCGCCTATGTTCCTTTCTCAGCAGACGACACCACCAGCCGCCTCGTCACTCGAGCGACTCCATTCCCTTGCCGTAGATCGTCCTTTCTTGTTTTCGACCCAGCCAGCACCGTCCATCCACCTGCGTCCATCGCACGCGTCGGCCACTCGGGCGTGCCTCCTGGAATGACCATCCCTCCAATGCTAGTCTTCCCACAGCTCTTCCCCACCCCGCCCTCAGCTGATGGTTTTCCTCCCTTTTCACAAGGATAGAAACCACCAGAAGAAATCTTCCACCCCTTCCCCACACCCTGTCCGCTGACCCAGCTGCATCTCTCTGCATGAAGGCGTCTCTTCTTTTTACGCTGGTGGATCTCACCGTGCCCCTGGCTGAGGGGAGCCCCATGCCCGTGCTCCGGGTCCTGTCCCCCGGTGCCTGCCGAGGACGTTTCTCCAGCAGGCCCTCCCCCCACTCTTTGTGGTGCATCATTGATTTCCGTCCAGGTCAAGTGAGCATAGATTTTTCAGGAAGCCAGGTGGGGGAGGGGTGGGGAACTACAGCACTGGCCTGAGCTACCTGCTCCCACATTGCATGCGAGTCACTTCTCTGTAGACCACACAGCATGCGCAGAGGTAACCCCTGGAGAGCTCCAGCCACCCCATGTCACACGTCCCTGACCCTGGGCCCGATGTAGACAGACCTGGAATAGTCAGTTACCTCCACGAAGTTGCGTGACGAATACCTGGCAGATGCTTTGTGGGATTCCTACAGCTTCACTACTAGTGAAATAATCCCTTCAGGTTAAGTTTTGACTTTTCACTCAACCCTCGTACAATTATACATCATCCCTAGAAGGGAAAACATGCCAAGTCATATGTGACTCTTGCGATGCTTTTCTCACGGAGAGGAGTATTACAAAGCTAGATCCCCAGGTGTTGAATCAGGGGTCTGGGTTAGGGGCTGGGGGTACAGCAAAGGGGCAGGAGCCACGCAGTATTCCACCGCACGATGCCACATGCAGGAAGCCTCTTTTGTTTTCGTTTTACGTTTGACTCTGACATTACCCGGTTGTGTGGAAAATAAAAATCCTCAAAACATGAAAAAACATAAATTACAAAATATGTCACTTATAAAATTGGTTTCCACCAAGCCTCCTTTCCTGCTTGCAGAATAATCAGGATTCTGTGAAGTTGCTGAGAGGGGTTGGAGAACTGCTGAAATAATGCTCTGAACTCTTGACCAAAGAGCACGGGACAGAACCGGACCTGTCAGCAGTCGGATCAGAGGAAAATAAAGCCAGACAGTGGTGGAATGAGAGATTCCAAAAGAACATGTTTTAACATCAAATGTTTAAGGAAGGCTCTTGGAAAAACTAATGAAGTCCTCAGGTATTTTCGCAAAAATTATTCTTTTTTTTTTTGATATTCAGGAAAAGTAACTATGAACTAAAGGATGTCATATGGTATTGCGCAATTTTGATGGAAAAAAGTATGCCAAACGTTAACTCTTTTCTGTGACTTAAAACAACGATATGTTGTCATTTTTCAAGGTTCTGTGGGTTGATTCAGGAGAGCTGGGTGCTTCTTCTTTGGGGGGTCTCTTGAAGTTGCAGTCAGATGCCGACTGAGGCAGCAGTGGTCTGAAGGCCAGACGGGGTGGGACAGCAAGATGGCGCACTCACCCGGTCCATCTACAGTCGTGGGCTCTGCAGGAGAGGTGGCCGGAGTTCTGACACACGGCCTCTTGTTGGGGCCGGAGGGTCTTACAACATGGCAACTGTGAATAAGCTTTTCCGAAGGGTCGGTAATCAACTACTGATTTCTCACTTTTGAAAAAAGAATTAGCATGTGGTTGAAATTGCAATAAATTTTGATAAAAACAAACTAAATTTTTTCCCATAATTTTTTACTTTTCAAGATAATGTACTAAGCTTCATTTTCTTTCTTTTGGGATTTGCTATGAAATTTTGGTCTTCATTTTAACGAGATTCACTTTAACAGACTTTTACTAAAACCAGGCGTCTCTAGATAAGGAGATCCGCTTATACTAATTACTATCTTTAAATGTGCACAGGAGTGTTAACACAAAAAGGTTGAATTGTCAAAGCAGATTTGATGTGAATTACAGATCCTACCCAACAGAAAACTCGTAATGTGCATGATACAGGCAAGTACAGCACCAGCGAAAGAAACATTTTTTCCAGGAGGAGCCCAAAGCTGAGATGCAGTTTCCAAAATGTCCCCCTCTGTATGAGAACACAGTTTAGTGTCAGCCTGATGAGTTTTGAGCAATGTGGACAGACATATTGTTCGCGAAGGAACCTGTTTAGGTTCAGGCTTCTCCATGTTGTACTCTGTTAATTACACAGATAGAAAATGTATTATGTGACTGCTCCCCCTTCTCCAGGCTGCCATGCCCCACAAATCTATAAATTCCAAATTTATTTACAATAAGCAATCCTTCCAGGTCAGGTGTATCCTGCTGGAAAGAGGATGACTTCTTGAGTACAACGTTTTTACAACGCTGTCTGACGGAGATTGGTGTCTTTGCAAGTGCTCCCCAGAACACTCCCTGTAGGGAGGGGAGTGAGTTACAGGCAGATGTAAGACGCCCTTTCTAACACCTCAGCTGACACCAGACTGTAAATGCCTGAGCCAGAGGCTTCTCTTACTTACCAAGGGAGCAGGAAGAAGGACGCTGCCCCAAGAATGAGAAGACCAGGACCAAAACCTGACTCCCTATTTACTAGCCCCACGAGGGTCAACGACAAGGTCATCTCTCTAACCCTTAATTATCTATAATTGATGACTTAATTGGAATTCACCTCAAATCAGATCCCTAGGCAAGTAATTTATTTAGGAGATATCCTGCTGGAAAGAGGATGACTTCTTGAGTACAGCGCGAGGGTCAACGACAAGTTCATCTCTCTAACCCTTAATTATCTATAACTGATGACTTAATTGGAATTCACCCCAAATCAGATCCCTAGGCAAGTAATTTATTTAGGAGGTCATCTGGAGGATGGGGAGGAAATGTGAGTTCAGGTGGGGAGGGGAGGAAGCCAGTATAGGGTGAGTGGATGAGTCCAGGGGCCGAGGAAAGCTGGGACCCTCTGAGAGACGTATGTAGCCCGTCTCAGAACCACCCTCCTGGAAGGATGAAGGTGGCACCGAGCCACCACCTCCTGCCCCTCGTAGATGAGGGTCACCTCTACAGTGACAACTCCCAGCTCTCTGGGCCTGCCCTGTGCTCAGGTGCAGCATGGCCTGCCACAGTGAGAACACCTGCAGGTGGGGAGGCTCAGGGAGCCGTGGGCAGGTGCAGGATCTGACTACAGGTGACCTCAGGGTGGCCTCGGGGCTGACCTGAAGCATCTATTCTAATGGGATAAAAATACCCTGCCTCACAAAGTAGCTGTGCCAAGTAGGTGAAGTAAAGCATTTGAAGCTCTGTGTAAACTCCATGTCTTTGCACTCCTACTGCGGGGGAAGTTACTTAAGACAGCATGGTCAGTGAAATAAGCCAGAGACGAAAGGACAAATACTGTATAATTCCACTTATATGAGGTCCAGAGTCCAATTCATAGAGGCCGGAAGTAGAGGGTGGTTGTCAGGGGCTGGAGGAGGAAGCAATGGGGGTGTTTAATAGGTGCAGAGTTTCCGTTTGGGAAGATGAAAAGCTTCTGGGGATGGACATTGGCGATGGTTGCATATCTATGTGAATGTACTTCATGCCACTGAACCCTACACTTAAAAATGGTGAAACTGGTACCTGTTATGTTATCCATATTTATCCACAATAAAAACAACTAGCGCTTACACTTTCAAGGCACTAGGTGTGCTCCCCGGCATCCTCGATGGCATCTGGCCCGGTGAAGGGCACCGAGCCAACAGTGCTGAGGACAAAGAAGGAAGGCCAGCTCCCTCTGTCACTCCAGGGTGCCGCACTGCCACGTTCCCCAGCGGGAGAGCAAAGACATGGGGCTAATCAAACAACACATCTCAGAAACTGTCAAATGAGTGTAGCGTCCTCTGGAGCAGCTGCACACGATCCCAACCTTAGAGGGCCAGAGTCACCATTCTGGGCTTTGCAGGGCATCCTGTCTGTGTTGGAAGGACGCACCTCTGCCCTTTCTGCATGAGAGCACCCGTGGGCAATACTCGTGGCCTGTGTTTCAATAAAAAGTACTTTATAGATATACTCAAATGAAATTTCATTGAATTCTCACATCGTAAAAGTTCTCCTTTATTTTTTTTCTTCAAACATTTAAAAATGTGAAAAACAATTCTTGTAGCCACACAAAAAACAAGCAGTGGCCAGCTCCGATGGCAGCGGTCATGTGCCAGCCCTGGCCTACAGTATGTTGGGGATCCCTCTTCTGGGGTTGCCTTCGTTGTGACTGCAACACCGCCATTTACACTCCTGACCTTGAAGGCAGCAAATCTTCACTGTTTCCTGGAGATCTGACTTTGCGAAAGGACCAGCAGACATCATGACTCAAACCTAAAGAATGAGACTGGTGTGAAGCTAAGAAATTCCGCTTTTGGAAAATCATAAGGTGATCCTAGAAAAACAGGGAGGGCTTTTTTGTGGTAGCTAACTTGGCTGTAAATATATTTCCAGTTCTATGCTCAGGGACCATTTTATCTGCATTCAGAGGAAATTATTGGAGTTTTTCTGAGATCAGGAATGAAATGTTCATGCATAAGAATTCTTGTTGGGTTTTTAGAATGATAGATCTCTCATATGGCTTCTGGGTACAGCACGAATAAATTCTAATTGCTAACAAGTTAAAAAAAAAAAACCCAGAACATTAATAATATTGGGTTGATTAGCACTTGCAAGCTTTGAGCCATCGCCATCCTAAACAAGGAACGGAAGCCTTGTCCTGAGTTGTGGGATAAATATTTCAGGACATTATTAACACAAAGGTCACTCTGACACTGATTTATTGATGCATGCTTTTGATCAAAGTGTACCCTTTACAATGATATGCCCTTAGGCGAACGCAGAAAACAAAACATTCCTTAAAACATACAAAACAAAACAACAACAGCGCAAGGAAACATCATTAAAAATCCTTCAGCCCCATTAGCTCTGGCTGAGCATGCTAGAATGTTTATGGGAAATGGAGGGAGGTCCTGAGTGCATCTACCTTTCTTCTTCCAAGGAGAAAGGACATGGCCAAGGCCCACAGGGAGGAGGGGGCGTTTCTCTTCCCGCATCCGACTTACCTGGCAAGCGCACGGCAGTGCTGATTATACTTTTGGAGGGCTTAGCACCCCAAAATTTTGCCTTTTATTTCTGCAGACCAAGAACAAAATATCTCCCTGTTGAATTTCAGGTTTGAAGGGACTTCGGCTAGACAGGTAAAGTAGAACAATCCCGGTCAGTTTCACCCAGGTAGAGCTTGTCTGTCGGCTGCTCTGCTGGCTCAGTCCTCTGGGTCCAACCATTTTCTCTGGGTCTGTCCTTGAGGATGGGGAGGACAGAGGCACAGCCCCTCTCCACGATGACCCTTCAAGATGACCTTTCCGACAGTTCCCACTGGCTTTGAGTTTTCCTTACAGACCTTCCTCCCAACTTTCAATCATTTGCCAGGAAGTCAAAGCACTATCGAGGGCCACATGCATACATTAGAGAGTCTCTGGGTCCTTGTATGTCCCCTCCCTGCACAGATGATGGCACGATGGGGACTGGAATGAAATTATAACATTGGAGAAGTGGCCTAAGAGATGAGAGGAACCTGTGAGGTGACCTCGAGTGACCGGAGGTGCTCATCAAAGCTGGTCCAAGTTCAGTGAAGGGACCATCAGGGAGGAGGAGGCAGAATGCTGATGTCTTAGGAGCTTAGCAGTGTCTGTTGGATGACAGAGATGTCCACAGCTGAAGGTTTCTCAGGAGGTGTCCCCAGAGAGGCCCCAGCCTCCGCCTCAGTCACCACCTGGGATGAGAGCAAGGGTTGACCCAGAGAAAAAGTCCCGGTCCAGACCGGAGTAGCTCCTGGACTGGTCCCTGGTCCACAGTGAGATCAACTAAGAGAAAGCTGTTGAGAAAAATGTACAGCAATCCGACAGAATAATTTCATGTCTGTTGAATTTAATAAGTAAATATTGGACTGATATTTTTATGACTTTGTTTTCAATTTCATTTTCAGAGTCATCGATTTTTATTACTTTTTTTTTTCTTCAAAAGAAATGGTTTGCAGTGGATTGGAAATAAAAGCTAATGGAAGACGTCCCCCGCCACGCTTGTTGGAAGCGCCTCTCTCGGGGCTGTGAACGTGTGTGGTTTGGGTTTCTGCTCCTCGCTCTTTCTGGGGGGTCGTGTGTAACTGCGAAGCTGTGCTGTCGTGTTGTCTTTATTGTTGTGTTGTCTTGTACGGCACTGTGTTGTGTTGTATTACAAAGCTGTCCCTAAAGGCCTAAATATGGAAGGTCCTCAGGCTGTGACTGAGGTGCCGAGTCGCCACATCAGACAGAGAGTAGCCGCTGTTGACATCGCCCACACTGCCCGCACTGCCGGCCCCCGGACACTCCCCGAGGCTGCTCGCTGCTGCCCACTGCCTCTGCGAGCCACCGCGATGACTGCGAACCGCTTATTTGTCCATGCAAAGTCCCTGGGGAGAGCAGCTGAAAACACCAATTCGCACACTCACAGAGGGAGCATCCGACCCCCTCCCTTCCCTCGCAAAACCTGGGCCTCTACGTTCCACAAATGCTGCACATAGTGGGACACTCCAAAAGGACAAATGCCCGTTATGGTTCATGCCTTTGGCTGCCCAACAATCCGCACACGTCCTGTCCCCATTTGCAAGTTCCCCCACCCCCTCTGAGCACGTCCCCGCCTGCCTCCCCGGCTGAAAGCACTTCCGGTCACCATGTCGGCCCCGAGTCCAGGATACCTGGATCTCTCTTTTTTTTTTTCCCCTTCCTTTTTTCCCTTGCCCTGGAATCCTTCCTCTGGGTTTAGAGAGAAGCGGTGAAATAGAAAATTCTAAAAAAAAAGGAAATCACATGGTAGCTAATATTCGTCCTCTAGGTAATTAGCCTCTAAAAATTAAGGTATTTTTTATTCAACTTACATTCCGTCAAGCATCCAACTTCACACCTAAGACGATGCCCTCCGTGGTATAGTTTTTGTATGATCTACATGCGAATGCATCGATGATCGTAAAAAATTATATGATGACAGACTGTCTAAATGTTTTCAATACCATGATTTTTCACAAGAGACTAAAGGGACAAACCTTACTGTTTCTAGAACCTTGGGCGGCTTTAAGTTTGGGTACACATGGGGCTCCTTGTGTTTTAAACAGAAGAGGGAATTGATTTTGTGCAGTGAATTTTTCACAGTTCCTACAGCAATATTCTTTTCTGGAAGACACCTGAGTTCAGGTGTCAGACCTACTGGCCAGAGTTGCGAGACTTGATTTGTATAAATGACGATAGCTGCTTCGTGAGAACTGGAGATTCATATTACTAACTCCAAAAGCTGTTTGCTGTTTGCCAGGCACTTTTCTTAGGGCTTCACATGTCTATCTCATTCAACACTCCCGACCATTTAAGTACGTGCTATTATTATCTCTAAAGTGCTAAGACCAGTTACCGGTAGAACCAGAAGTCAAGCTGTGACAGCTCGACTCCAGAGCGTCTCCTCCATCTAACTCCAACTTAACTTTCTTCCCCTGCCGACCAAAGATTTGCTGTCACTATTATTCCCAAAAAGGAAGTCCCGAAATTTATATGTCATGCGGGTGACATGAGGCATCCCCGGGGAACGATTAAGATGCTCCTTCAAGCTCACTATCTTTCACAGCGATAAATAGCGCAGAGTTTAGCTATTAAAAAAAACAAAATCTCGTCGCTCTGGCTCCTTAATCATTGCCTTGTCGTCCTCCTCTGGCCTGGCTGCTGCGATGTGGCCTGTGATGGCTAAACTCTGGAGTTCAGGTTTTAGAGGAAGGTTCTGGGTCCGCTGCACAGCACTGCCTGCCGACAAGACAAGACTCCAGGTGCTGGAGAACTTAGCTCGGGGGCCTGGGCACCGGGTCCAGGGACCG
>NW_006438073.1:5015109-5015619 GCF_000325575.1 Pteropus alecto
CACCTGTGGTTCTTGCTCCTGGAAACGGATCCCGTGGACCTGTGCCTTGAAGGAAGCGGACGACATCAGCATTCTGGTGCGGAACGGAAGACAGATGGGACTGGAGACACAAGGGCATTTCTGAGGCATCTTGAGAAGAATAGGATTGAAATGAGATGATAAAACGTAAGGCTAAAGAACATGACAAGATGCTCAAGCTAATGAACTAAGAAGGATGGAATCGGTTTGAGAAAGATAAGAATCGAGAGTACACAAAATTACGAATAAAAAATGAATTATGTGGTAGTTAGCAGGAATCTATATTTCTTTTCATCAAGGAACTTAAATGTTTTAAAATAAATAGAAAGCCTTTATGCACCTTACCCCTCACCCACATTTTAGGAGTTCCTTTCTTTTCCAGAATGATCCAGACCGGCCCTTTCTCTTCAGCAGCAAATCTCCAGAGAGGACCCATCTTTGACATGCTCAGCTTCTGCTTTCGAAAATTTCTTCAAGGCAGCATGACGTCCA
>NW_006438073.1:5015665-5038112 GCF_000325575.1 Pteropus alecto
GCAATTGCCATTGTGTCACATGAGTATGCTACATAACATACAGCTTATTTTTGTGCGTCTTTGCATACTAATTGTATCACAGTCTATTTCATTTTCTGGAAATTTTTTCACTCAGCATGTTGAGGGAGTCACCAGTGCTGTCGCGTGTCCTGTGTCCAATGCTGAAGTATATTCCTCATTTTATTTATAGATACCCCATTTTATTTCTTCTCTTGTCAGTGGACTGTTTCCGGTTTTCGTTTTTGTTTTTTAACTGGAAACACTGTTGTTTAGATGCTTCTCTATACGTGCCTCTTTGTATGCTTGTGCGAGAACTCTTGGGCGTACACCTAAAAGTAGGATTGCTGGGTCGGGTTTACAAAACAGTAGCAAAGTGTTCTCTGAAGTGGAACCTAACCGGTAGTGAAGCAATGCACCCTCCCCCCCGCCCCCACAAAACCCAAGTCCAGCTTATCTTCTCGACATTTCTCAGCGAGGGGGGGCGGGAGGGGTGACGAAGCAGTATTTTGATGTAGACTTAATTCACACCCCATTACTGAAGAGATAGAGCATCTTTTTACGGACATCGGCCATTTATGCTATACTGAATTGAATACTGTCCCCTCCTCCCCCCAAATCCATGTCCCTCTGGAAACTCAGAACGTGACCTTATATGGAAACAGAATCTTTGTAGATGTAGTTGGTTCAGTTATGATGAGGTCATGGATTAGGGTAAACCTTGAGTCCTATGACTGGTGTCCTTCTAAGAGAGCCACGTGAAGACGCACATGCAGAGGATGTGGTCCACGTGAAGACAGACACACGTACAGAGGAGGCTGTCTGCGTGAAGACAGACACAAAAGTTGAAAATGTGTTTACAAGCCTAGGAATGCCAAAGACTGCCAGCAACTGCCAGAAGCTAGGGAGACACAAGGAAGGAATCTTCTCTAGAGCCTTCCGTTGGAACAGGGCCCTGCCTGCACCTTGCATTTTTTCCACTGGTCGAATTTTTAAAAATCTCTCTGACAAGTCTTAGTTAGCCTTAATTACTACAATTGCCTTAATCACTATGGCCTCATGCACGTCTCGACATCTGGTAGGGAATTCTCTCACGGTATTCATTTAATTTGGGGGTGATCTAGCGAATGCTGCCAGTGCCCGGTCCAAATTCCTTCAGTGTCCTTTACAGTCTCCATGTCCCTACCAGCTTTTCCTGGGAACACTTCCCAACACCCCATTTTCACACGTGTCCCTGTGTATTAGTGTCTCGGGATCTTCTGGGAAACTATTTGAAAACTTCGACAATCCACAGACATTTTATGACATCTTTTCAGGTTACATAGAAATTCTGTTGAGATTTTATTTGGAATTTTCAAAAATAGAATATATAGATCAGTTTGGGCGAAGAATTATGTCCTCATGACATTAAAGATTTTTAACACACGAATATGAAATATTTCTTCATTTATAAGTCATCTTCAATAATTTTCAACAAGGTTTTATAATTTTCTGAGTAATGGTCCTATACATATTTTATTAGATTTATTTCTAGGCACTGTATATTTTTCGTTGCCAATGTAGAGTAAAAGTTTTGTTTTGTTTTGTTTTAATGTTGCTTCCTAACTGTTGCTATAGAAAAACAATAGATCTTTTACTATTGGTCTTATTTTTTAGGTGTGCCTGGTAATTTTTGGTTGAATTCTGGACATTGTATATGCGAAACGTGTCAGGACATCTTTGTCAGTCTAGTGAAGCCTATAAAGTCCTTCTTAGAAGAATATTTTTAAATGCAGATAATACATGGGATTACAAAGAAATCAATTACATTGCATTGCAACCCGCAGGACTTTGGGGGCCACAGACCCCAGGTTAGGAATGATGTAGAAGCTCTGGGCAATGTCATCTCCCCCAGTCAGGTTCACTGCAAACTTTGGTGAGGCAGAGAGAGCGGAGTTTGATCATCTTAATCCAATCATGAACTGAGCTGAGCTGAAACTAAATCGGAGAGTTAGAAGGCTCTGTCTGCCTCTGGTTTGCACTCCTCTGCTAGGGCGTACTCTCTAGGAGTCCCAAATAGGGACTTGTTTTAGTATTAGATAACTTCCAACAAAGATAAAATCCCAACCACCCGGTGTTTTGGGGAATAATATGTTTGGCAGAAGCAAATACATTTCCACAAATAATAGATATCAACATATCTCAGACAGATTGTAGATGTCAAGACAATTATTCACAGAGTTCTGACATTGACAGACTTGGGAGTTTGGAATGGTGTTGGTTTTCAGAGATAGGCAGAGCTTAATAAGCCAAATAAATCATTCTTTAGTTTTCTGCTGAAAATACTTTAAATAACATTTACTAGTCATCTTTTTATGAGGGATATTAACTATTCCCTCTAGCATAATATTTTTGTAAAGGAAAGAATGTTTCTAAATATTTTTATTAATTACCAAATAACAAGACAAATGAAAGATCAGAGGTTAGTTGCCTTCCGTCCTTTCTTTCTGTGATTCAAAAAATGGTTTAAGATATTTTAAATGTACAGTTCTGAACTTTTAGTTAACTTACATTGGATTTTGGCAACAGAAAGGGTTATATAACAATGCAGCCTCCTCCTACCAAATAAAGATGTGAGTTTTTTTTAGTCTCACTATTTAAATTTAGAAATATTAAATGTTTGGTTCAGAAGGAATTTTTTAAGACTGTATTTTTTTATAGCAGTTTTAAGGTCACAACCAAATTGGGGGGACGGTACAGAGATTGCTCATATGTCCCCCGCCCCCACACATGTGATACCGGGACAGTTGATCTGATAACTGAGATGGCAACTAAACGACTAATGGCCAGGGAGTGTCCGCAGCCTGGAGGTGCAGGACAAAGGGACAATTCACATCCCAGGCAGGACAAAGCAGGAAGGCACACAATTTCATCACGCTATTCATAATGGCGATCATCTTAAAACTTATGAATTGTTTATGTCTGGAATTTTCCATTTAATATTTTCAGACTGAGGTTGACCACAGATATGAAACCATGGAAAGCAAAACCACAGATACGAGGGGCTACCGTATTTTCACTGCCTTAAAAATGTTCTGTGCTCTACTTTTCTCTCCCTGCCTCCCAACTTCTGGCAATTACTGATCTCTCCATCGTTTGCCTTTTCCAGAATGTCATATAGTTGGACTCGAACAGTGGGTAGCCCTTTCAGATTGGCATTTTTCAGGTCAGCACTTAAAGCTTCTTCATGCCATTTCAGGACTTGATAATTCATTTCTTTTTAGTACTGAATTATATTACATAGTCTGGATGTGCAAAAGTTTTCCAGTCATCTAGCAAAGGACATCTTGGTTGCTTCCAAGTTTCGGCAACTATGAATAAGGATGCTAGAAACATCCATGTGCGGATATTTGGGTGGATGTAAGTTTTCAACTCTTTTAGGTAAATACCAAGGAGCACAATTGCTGGATTGTCTGTTATGAGTATGGTTAGTCCTGTAAGAAGCCGCCAAACTGTCATCCAAAGTGGCTGTACCATTTGCCTTCCCACCAGCAAGGAACGAGAGCTTCTGCTGCTCCACGTTCTCGTCAGCATTCGGTGGTGTCAGCGTTCTAGATTTTGGCCATTCTAATAGGTGTGTAGTGGTATCTTACTGTTTTAATTTGCATTTCCCTGATGACATATGACGTTGAGCATTTTTTTACATGCTTATTTACCATCTGTATATCTCCTTTGGTAAAGGGTCTGTTAAGGTCTTTGACCTATTTTTTAATCAGATTGCCTGTTTTCTGATTGTTGAGTTTTAAGAGTTTTTTTTTTTTTTTTTTTTGGATAACAGTCTTTTATCAGATGTCTTTTGCAAATATTTTCTCCCATTCTGTGGCTTGTCTTCTCATTTTCTTAACAATCGAATTTCACAGAGCAGAAGTTTTTAATTTTAATGCAGTCTAGTTTCTCAATTATTTCTTTTACAGATCGAGCAAGAAGAATTTTTTCTCTTTTGAGATATTTTTACAAACTTTTCTTGTTGAAAAAAAGAAACAACAATAAATATAGTATAATACTCTCTGTATCATTATTTCAATGGCTCAAAGTCAGCTGGAAGAAAAATATAGTCCTCCACAATATGTGACTTTAAAATGGTCATTGTAAGTTGCTGCTTTATTCCAATCAGTTGAAACATTTAGTGAGCACCTTCTGCGTGGCAGGTATCATGCTAAGCATAAGTGATGTACCTGGCTCAGAGGATCTGATATGTTGTTCCATGCTTAGATGTAAGCAGCACAGGTTTGCTCCATAGGCTTAAAATGTACTGACAAGTCAGGAGTCAAAAACAAAACGAAATAAAACATCTTTAAAATATAACATTTGTTTTTCCATAAACTTACTTAGCATTTCGCATACGGAAAAATTCAGACATTTTTAGTTTCGGCACACATAGACGTTCTGAATTCCATGGTTTAGTACTGTTCTTATTTTGAAGTTCACAGAGAGCGAGTGATGGGCATCACTAAAGCGCTCAGAGTAGCTTACGTTCTGACTTTGCCGACTTGGTTGAGAGAAGCTTGGGAGATGGAGCAAGGATACCTCCATTCACCCGCCTGCTTCTCTTCCCCAGCACACCCTCTTTCCCAGAATTCCTTGGGCTAGGGATAAGAAATTCAAGGCGTTTTGAGGACAGATGTGATGCAGAGAACACGGTGATCGGAAGGTGATTGCTCTCTTCCTAAGCATTTGGACAGAGGTGGGGAGGGTCATGAGAAAGTTCTTCCACTTTGCCATGCCCGTTGTGGTCCATGGGAGGGTTTGTTTCGAGGAAAAGGCAAGACCACCAGGTGGCAGTGTTGCACAGCAGCTTCGTTGGATGAGACTGGGACTGGTTGCACAGTGGGGAGGTCCTTAACAGCAGGAGACCTTCCAGAGACAAGGGACTCTGAGCCACTACCCAGAAAGGGATGTGGGCACAGGGACTCTCAGGACCAATGGAAATCAGAGAGGGGGTTTATGTGTCCAGGGGAGGTCACTCAGGCAGCCGGTAGAGAGTCTCTGGGTCAGAGAGCACCCAGGGCAGAGGCAGTTTGGAGTCGTGGTGGTTAATTTTATGTGTCAACTTGACCAGGCCACAGGGTGCCCAGATATCTGGCTAAACATGATTCTGGGTGTGTGCGGGAGGGTGTTTCTGGGTGAGATTAATATTCGAAGGGGTAGATAAGTAGAGCAGACTGCCCTCCCTGGTGTACACGGGCCTCGTCTAATCTACTGAGGGGCTGGATAGAACATAGAGGCTGAGTGAGGGAGCATTGGCTCTCTCTGCCTGACTGTCTTCCAGCCATTGATTTTCCCCTGCTTTTGGACCCGGACTTAAACCGGAACTTACACTGTCGATTCTCCTGGGTCTGCAGCTCGCCAACTGCTAATCTTGGGACTTGTCAGCCTCCATGGTCGCATGAACCAACTTCTTAAAATCTATTTATTATCAATCAATCAATCAATAAATCTACCTACCTACCTACCTACCTACCTATCTATAAATCTCCTGTTGGTTCAGTTTCTCTGAATAACCCTGAGTAAATCAGGGTCTTTTATAACTATAAGTTTTATCTGTGGCTAATGAATGTTGGGTGCAGTTTCATGGGTTAAATAAAGTGGGTAGGCTCTAAATGGCTAAAAAACATGTTTATTTGGATTGTACGTAAAGCAGCTGAATGTGTGAGAATTTGAGTTGGTGCCAGTGGGGTCTGAGCTAACAGTCCAAGCCTTCTGTGAAGGAGAAAACAAGATGGGGACCATTTTAGGCCAACGCACAGGAGTCACCTCTGGCCCTTGTTACAACAACTATGGAGGGAAAAGAGAAAGGTCTCCAATGAGTAAACATCTTAATAGCTAACAGCGCTTTCGCTGATTCTGTGATGTCCTCTGTTAAGGGATGGTGATGAGCTGGGGGTCTCATGTTTTCTGTGAACTCTCTATCACCTTTGCTTATCCACACCACAGAGGCCTGGAGAGGGAAGCAAGGCGCAGGTAACCATAGCAACAGTAACAAAAATAGTTGCATCTTCTCAGCCACTGTGTCCTGACTTCTCTGGCGGAGTCCCAGGCAGCTCCACGTGCTCTCCTTGGCTGGCAGCCACTTTGGTGCCTCTACTGCAGCCACTGGTGTGTTGGCTTAATGTTTACTTTTTCTTTTTTCCTAATTAAAAGATATTAAATGCTTATTGCAGAGTATCCGAGTAGAAAAATATTGAGAAAGAATTAAAAGTGACCCATACGAGAGACAACTACAAACATTTTAAAATAATTCTTCTTAGTCTTTTTTTATAGCATGTTTATAAATATTTAATATTCTTACTGTTTTATGGTCTGCTTTGCTGCACCTTAAATTAAATCACACAATTTTCCTATGTCATTAAGTATGTTTTAGAAGGATAATTTTTTTAACATACAAGACATCTTGGCCAAAGGGTGCCTTGAGTTTCCTTAATGTTGTCTAGGAAGCCATGTAGTCACACCGTCCACTGTTCAAGTCTATAGCAACCAGCTAGGTCTTTGGTCCCATGGAGTTTTTTTCCACGGACATGAAAATGTCAAATAAAGCCTTAAAAACAGTGACCTGACCTCTGCCTAGAAATATATATTTTAAAATGATTACACTTAGAAGCACAATTTTTAACGCCAGCAGAAAATTGCACCTCATGACTGTAGCATAATTTGTCCAATTGTTGGATATTTAGATTGGTTCCCGGTTTGCCCATCGATGGTGTTTGATCACTGCTCCTGCCCGGGGGCTCCCACGGGTGTCACTCCAGGCGTCACTGTCAAGGCACCAAAGAAGATGAAGATGTTTTCTCGGTTTCTTTGTTCATTTCCAATCCTACGACATTTCGTTAATCTCAGTTTACCAGGAGGGTGCGAGCCCCCTTCTGAGAAAGGCTGAAGCTGCCACAGCCAATAAACTGAGCCAGCTGGGAAAGGCGAGAAGGGCTGGGCCAACTGGAAGCTGGCAGGGTGCCAACTGAAGCACCACCTCAGCAAGCACAGTGCAGGGACATGTGGCTCATGTTCCATTCTGAGATGCGGCGTGTGTCTTCGGAAGTCATTCTTGGTCTAGAAGGGCTCTCTCTGTCCAAAGAGGCCACGTCCTTCCATCCAGGGAACATCTTTGCGGAGAAGCCCGTGGATGTGGAGGAGGAAGGCAGCCCTGAGCCAGCCATACTTGAAACCAGTCGGTGACGTAGTTCAACGGCGGATCCTCCAGCCAGATGGCAGCTGAGGCAGGAATTCAAGGACCCCAACCCCCATCATTTAGGGGGGTGAGTAGCTGCTTTACTTGCTAAAGCGGATCCCATAAGTCTTCTCTTGCCACTTCTGACCCCACTTCACCAGACACAACTGAAATTCAATGTCCCAGACACCATCTCAGTGGTAAATCGTTTCGAAATGACATGCATCTGCGTGACCAGCCCTCGAGGACTCGTCCTGATCAATAGCTCCAAGTTGGACAACGCCAAAAGCTACGGTTACTGTAACATCAGATGTGGTTTTCCAAGCATCACTGTAAGAAATAGAGATTTCTGGTTGTAAAGTGGATTAAACAGCAACCTGGAAAGGCACCGAAACTTCCTCGAAAACTAGAAAAAAGAGAGATCATCATGAACTTAGAATACCTTTTCGACAAAATGGGGGAAACAATGTTGGCGTAAGTCTGACTTGGAGGGAGTGCATTGCGGCCCCCCGAAGGGGTGCACGGCTTGGCGTGATGCCAAAGACCCCGGTTTCGCAGATGCTGGTAATCAGATGCTCAGGTCCCCCAGCTCATCCTCCCCCAAGTTCTCATCAGAACGTGACAAAACCTGTGTCACGGCATAGCAGAACTCAAGTGTGATCTCTCCTTCTGACGCGGTGCCCCTTTGTTCTCCTGGCATTTACCTGAAAGAAAACCCAGCACAGGGTCTCAGGTCAGCTCCACCGGTGACCGGGCAGCATCGTCCCTACCCTGGCGTGGTCAGCGGCTTTACGCTTGGCCCACCTATTGGTTTTAATGGGCCACCCAGTAGCCTTCTTTTGCCAAATGAGCAACAATAGCAATCTTCCTGCCTCCCATCCAGACAAGCCCTGGGCCAGGTGGAACGCTTCCGGCCAGGGCAGGAGTGGGGGGCAGGGGGTGAGGGGGGGTCTGGAGAAAGCTACATACGCTCAGGGGACACCAAAGAGGCAGGTGGAGCAGGGGATGTGGTGAAGCAAAGGGTGCAGGGAGCCAGGCATCTGGGTGTTAGATGGCCCTAAGGAGGTTTGGGGGGACATGTGGGGGGACCTGTGAGGCAGGAGGAGTGAGAGCCACACATCCCTGGCGATTTGGTTCCTTTCTTTGGGGACACTGCACTTACCTGAGAGGCAGCAGGACGAGGTGCCGGAGAACCCGAGGGTGGAGTCTTTGCCGGAGTCTGTTCTGGCTGCACCAGCACAAGCACCTCCGCCTCCGTGACTCAGTTTCCTCCTCTGTATAGCAGGATGATCCTAGCAGCGTTCGTCTCATATGCGGCCGTGAGGATGAATGTCACGATGTGTAAAGCGCTTAGAGTGTGGCCCACACCTGGGGCCGCTATGGGTTGGGTATCGCCCTGTCTAAACCCTCGGGCCTCAGCTGTGGGCGGGAGGTGTTTATGGACGAGGAATCGGCTCAGACCGGCCCCCGCGCATTTATTACATGCCTCAGACACAACTCTCATCCATGACATTGACTCGCTCGCCGTGGCGGGGGTGCAGGGCAGCAGTCGTGACTCTTATTCCGTACGGGGGAAGCCGAGGCTCAGAAATGGTACCTGGCACAGCAGGACTTAACCTCACACTTGCTTTCTCCGTCTGCGACCTCCCTCCTCCCCCGCCCCGTGGCCTTCGTGGGAGTCGGCCATCCCCAGGCACGCGCTGCTGGAAAGGAAAGTAGAAGGCAATGCTGCGGACAAGCGCTGTTTTCCAGGGGACTGACTGGTGACCTACTACTTACTCGTAAGAGCCTCGCTGCATGGCACAGCCACTCTGGGGGCACCCGGGTCACTGCGGGGTCAGGGAGCAGCTGTCTGACTTCAGGAAGCCACTTTCACATCTGCTGCTCCCTCTAGAAGCTTCTGGTGCTCCTGGACCACAAGCGAGCTTGACAGAAATCACATGATAAAGGAAGGAAGCCAAGCAGGAGACCTCAGCCACTGAGCCTATGGAGCACCCAGCATGAAACCGGTCCCTCAAGCTGCTCAGTTATTTATGTATGAAACAGAGCATTTGGTGATGCAAGCACAAAGTTTTGTTCCACGAAGAGAATCTAGTTTCCATCTCTTTATATGAAAAGAACCCCCAGCATTTATAAGTGTAAGGGGAGAGAGAGAGGGAGGGAGGGAGAGGGAATTTCACCTTGCCCTTAAGAAACAAAAGTAGTTGATATTTACATAGGAGAGTTAGGATATGAATGCTGACATTTTGCATTTATACAGACTTTGCCTTGGTTCTTTCTTCGTTATGCTGTTGTTCTTCATTGTGGGAGTAATTCAAAGTCCCAAGTATCCAAAAACCAGTTGGAAATGTTTTTAAAGGACAGCAAAACAGGAGTCTCTCTTCCAAATAAGTCTAATTCCACGGTTGGATTTTTAAAAAACTTTTGTTTATCTTCACGAATTATCTAACTTTGATTTTAATGCTTTGTCACTGAATAAATATTCCTAAATAGATGAAAAGAGCAGAGATCATCCAAAAACATTACATATGACGTGCCTTAGTGATAAGAGTCCTGAGCTGAGCATGAGGAAACCTAGTTGTGCCTCTCCCCCTGCTGTGGACAGTGGCACTGGAAGCCGGTCACCTCTGTGGGCTTATTTTATCCCCCATCATATGGAGTGGGTTGGCCTCATAGGCGGGCAGTTATTATCGCCTGGATATTTACTTCCTGTGTCTTTTTCCTTCTGGTCACAGGACTCTGGATTTCCTTTGAAGAACTTCCATGCATTGCAGATGGGGCTCTACCACCAGCTTGAACTTGGGGATCCCCTCTAAGGCAGTGGGAGTGGGGAAGGATGCTTCTCATATCACAAAAGGACACCTTAAAACAAAATTTTTATATTTTAAAGTCAAAGTGGCTAATGGGAAACTATTTCTTACTCTCTGTTTTAGTTAGCTCTTGCTGCATAACAAATTACCACCAATTCAGTAGCTCACACAGCACATGTTTATAATCTCGGTTTCTGCGGTCAGGAGACAGATGTGGCTTAGCTGGGTTCTTGGCTGCAGCCCCTCACCAGGCTATGGTCAAGGTGTTGGCCCGGGTTACAGTAGCATCAGAGGACCTACTACGGGAACTCTGGTGCTCAAGCTCCCCCAGGGTGTTGGCAGAATTCATTTACTTCTTGTTGCAAGGCTAAGCCTTCGGTTTTCTGCTGGAGGCTGCTCTTGGCAGCCGGAGGTCACCCACAGTTCTTTGCCACGTGAGCTTTTTCAACTGTGAAGAAACTCCACAGTTTCTTCATGGCCAGTGAGGGAGAGAGAGTCCAACAGAGTCCAAAATGAGATGGAGTCTCATTTTTGCAGAAAAGATCCAAAATTAGACTGGTGAGAAACCAAGTAGCACTCGGAGAGTTAGAGAACTCAGGTTTATTACACCGCGGTCTCAGAGGAGCTAGCGCTCTGAAGATCTGGGCCCAGAGCGCGGCCGCAACATTCTGAGCTGGGGCTGATTGGTTAATTTGTCCTTAGACCGTTACAAAGCGGTGGGAGTTGCTATGGTTGTAGGTAGTTACAAAGTGTTACAAAGCACAGGAGTTACTAGGGGGTACAAACAGTTACATTTGTTGCTTAGAGAGATCAAACAAAAGGGAAGGTGAGTCTTTAGTCAGTTTTGAGTACAGCCCTTGCAGCAAGCATATTTACAGAAGCAGAACAGTGAGCTGATTAGCCTTTTGAATGGAAATCCCTCTTCATTATAATATCTATCTATCTATCTATCTATCTATCTATCTATCTATCTATCTATCTATCTATCTATCTATCTATCTTTCTATCCATCCATCCATCCATCCATCCATCCATCCATCCATCCATCCATCCATCCTCTGTCTGTCTTCCTTTCTCTCTAATCCACTTAATCTCAGCTTTTCTTTCTTGTCCAAAGTTGACTGATGCAGAACTTCCCACCTTCCGAACTCCCTCCATTCTGGCCTACCTTCTATTACTGTAAGAAACTCATCACACCGAGGGTGTGGGGAGCATCTCTGGTAACCTAATCAAGGAGTGAATCCCATCACCCCTGCCATGGTCCTGCCCTTGTCTGCATTGTGCAAAGGCCTCAACTTGTGATTATTTTAGTACTAAGTTCCTGTGTCGCGGTCCGAGGTAGACTTGCTTTGCATGGGATCCCACGCAGTAGGAAGCATCGTTATATCAGCTTCCAGGCTTTCAGAGACACTCGTGTTTCCTCCTGGGCAAAGCGGTGAGCAGGAACCAAGCAACTTGTCAGTGTTAGTGGGTGACAGAGCCCTGTGTTCTTGTTTTGAACGCTTGGGGGATTATCTCATTAGCGGGTCACTCTTCAGTAGAGTGCCTCGTCGACAGGAGACCCTGATGCCCGGGTCACGGGATGGATGTCTACGTGTCTTTTATTTTTATTGCACCCGAACAGCGGTGATGCCCGGTGGCAGCCTGAAGTTTTCACCTTTAAACTCCCACGCTTTCCTACCTTCCATAAGCTCTGAGCATCTCCAGACTCTCCTTGGAGGGGACTTTCAATGCCCGTTCTCCTCATCTCTGACTATAGCAGGAAAAATGACACAGGGTTGGGGAGAAGGAGGGACAGATGGAAGGGCGTTAGTGCCGAGGAGAGTCGGAGAGAAACAAAAACACACTTGCTTCTGCTTCATGGAGCATCTAAGGACCATCTTACAGCTTGAAGAAATAAACAAAATCCCCCTCAAATAGGAGCATCTGGAAGGTTGAAGGTTAATGGCCATTTTCAGTTGGGAAAATAATAAACAAAGAGGATGGTGACTTTTTAGAGCTGCAGTGTTACTTTTAAAGCAGTTTTAGCAAAACTTCCCTTTCCCTAACTTTTTTTTCCCCAAATGTCTGCTTTGACTTTAAAAATAATCACATTTTAATTTTAGAATAGTTTTATGTTTACAATTTGTGACCCTAGTACAGAGACTGTCCACGTACCCTACTTCCCTAACCTTTTGTTCAAAACTTGCCAGTGCCCCGTTGCCAGGCTCACGTTTCATCCATACCGCACCCCCAGTGTGTACGAAGATGAGAGAAAGTCTTTGTTTTCTGTTTCCTTTTCGATCTATAATTGGCCCACAATTTTCCAAGCAGAGGGACTGGGAGCGATGTTGGGAAAAGGACAGAGAAGGAAAGGCAGTAGGGGCGATGAATTCTTTAACGTACTCGAATTGCATTTTCGTGGTTAATTTCAGTTTTCCTATCTGCAAATCTTTCCATAAGCAGCTGGCAAGTGTCCGGCTGGTCGAGCCAGTGCTGGGAACACCAACCGCCCTTGTTCCTGCAGAGCGTTTCTCTCCGGCGGTGGCCGCATGAGACCACTTGCTTTTGGCGTGGTTCGGGTGCTGGTTTGGCGATTGAGGTGCGAATGGTGGATAAAGTGTTTCCAGAGTCTCCGTCATTTATATTCTCCACCCAGGCCCAGAATATTCTCTGCTGGAATCTGCGTGGTGGCTGTTCTCAGATCATCTGAGTGAAAGGTGGATAAGCCGGACCTCTCGGAGGAGATGCAGGCTTTCCCTCGTCCTGGGAAGCGGGGAGGGAAATGCAGACTCTCCGCGTTGGAATGGACGTTGGGGCCATTTTTTTAAGCTTCTCATCATAACTTAAATTCCTCTACTGTAATCAGAACACGGTGGCATTGGCATAGAGATAGAGGAATAGATCAATGGGACGGAATAGAGAGTCCAGGAAGAAACCCATGCTTATATGGATAACCGATCTTTGACAAAGGTGCGAAGTCAATGCAATGAAGAAGGAATAGGCTTTTCAGCAAATGGCGCTGGGAAAAAAAAAAGAGAATTGGATCCATAACTTGAACCGTCTATAAAAATTAGCGCTGGTTAGAGCATAAACCTAAATGTAAAATCTAAAACTATAAAACTTGTCAGAAGAAAACAGGAGAAAATCTGCTGCCTTGGGTTAGGCAAGGATTTCTCACATAAAGCACTAAAAGCACAATCCATAAAAGAACAAATAATATACGTCATCAAAACAAAAAAAATAAAAACTCTGCTCTTTAAAAGATTCCATTAAGAGAATGAAAAGAAAAGCCATAGACTGGGAGGAAATCGACACAAAGCAAACATCCGAAAAGGGCCGGTGTCTGCAATGCAGAAAGAACCGTCAAAACCCGCCGATAAACAGACAATCCAATTTCAAAATGGACAAAAGCTAGCTAGCTAGAAGAAGATATAACAATGGAAAATAAACACATGAAAAATGCTCGACATCATCAGACATCGGGGAAATGCAAATTAAAACCACGATGCGGTAACACCACACACCTAATCCGACGACTAACGTTTAAAAGACTAACCGTACCCAATGTTGTTGAAGAGGTGAAAATAGTGGGACTTTCTGACGCGGCTGGTGGAATCGTAAAATGGTACAACTATTTTTGAAAACGGTTTAGTAGTATCTTAAAAACTTAGTCATATACCTGCCATATAAACCATCCGTTCCACTCCTAGGTATTTACCTAGAAAAACAAAGAAGACATAGGTTCAAAGACACACGCACAGATGTTCCCAGCAGCCAGCCCAAATGCCTATCAGCAGGGAGTGGATAACAGGAATATGATTCAGCAACAAAAAGGAATGAACTATTGGTACGTGCGATGGCATCGACGAATCTCAAAATAATTATTCCGAGTGAAAGGATCCAGGCACAAAGGAGCACATGCTCGACACGTCCATTTATAGTGAAGTGCAGAAAACGCCAACTTATCTGCAGCGACAGAAAGCAGAGCCGTGGTCACTTGCAGGGAGCAGGGAGGAAGGGATTACGACAGAGAGGCAAAAGGAAATTTCCGGAGGGGCAGATATGGTCACTATCTCGACCGTGCTGGAGGTTGCATGAGTGTATACATACATCAAAACTTATCAAGCTGTCCACTTAAAATAGACAGCGTATTGTATGTCGATATGCAGTTTATTGCATGCCAATGATACCTCAACAAAACTATTTACATTTTTAAAAATTCCTCTAACTTAGCAACTGCCAGGAGCTTTTCAGCAAAGCTCCCTTTATCAAAATAAGAGATAAGATGGTGCCAAAAGCTGCAAACTAGGAGTTATTGGGACCAAGGGGGAGGAGATTCTGGGGCCTTGAAAGTGTTCGTAAAGGGATCGGTCAGAGGGGCCGAGTGACGGAAGAGCAGGTTGGTTGGCATGTCCGAGAGCCTGAACTTCCTCTCTGAGCTCAGGGTCCCCACCTGCAAGACGGTGGCCTTGGACGGGTGTATCTCTACCATCCATCCTTCATCACATGATGGGGAGACTCTGTGAGCTTCCACTGGACGGGTCTAGGTCTGAGTTCTGGCCTCGCCATGCACTAGCCATCGTCTTCGTACCTTGATCTCTTTGATCCTGGGTGTCCTCAGTCAACGCGGGAGATGGTGACCCTGTGCGGACTGCAGGGAGGCTCACAGGGCCGACGTTGACGAGGGCCTGGGCTACAGAGGGCACTAGGTGTGTGCTCGTGTTCTTTCTTTCCCATACTCCTCTGGGTATGAACTTACTCTACTAAGTCAGACGAGCGAGAAATCAGGTTTTTTCCATTTCTTTTCTGGGCCTGAACTGAATTTCCGCTTTGAGCCATCAATCCACTGGAGAGTAGAAATCAATCAATCTGGTTGGTGCCTTTCTGCCAGAGTAACGTCCAGGTTGCAGAAGGTGATGAGGGGCCATGGGGAGCGGGGGGCCCGGGTCTCACTCTGGCCAGGGTCTGCTCGGGTGTTTTGACTGGCCTTTGTGGGATAATCCACACGGCTCGCAGATGAGTCATAGCTTGTGCAACCTCAGCCCTCTGCAGGCCCAGCTCTCTTTGCTTCCTACATGTCCCATTCAGGGACGGGACTGGCACAGAAGTTTGAACATGGGTCTGGAGATGGTGCGAACGTAAAGTCCTGCTTCCCTGTTTCGTGGAGAGGGCTGAAACTTTTTTTTATCACATTTGAAAAGAGTGAGAATTAAGATAAATTAAGTCATCAGGTGATGATGAACATTAAATGAGTCAGAACTTAAAAGTACCTAGAACTCAGGGAGGCTTCAATGGATGGTATTTTTTGTGTCATGCTGGAGTGTGGGGCCCTTGGTCCCTCTGCGCTCTACAAGGGAGAGTGATACTTGGTCCTTCTGACCTCACTTCCCCCACGTGATCTGGGGTCCCCAGGGATGGAGACGGCAGAACCCAGAGCCCCATCGTAATCTACTCGCTTAAGGCCCCCGTGCCGGAGAGGCCTTTCCGTGGGAATCTTTGTCCAGCCTCAGGGAGAAAGGGCGAGGGCAGAGCACCTTGCTGCCCCTCCTCATGCATTCTTCCAAAAAGTACATCCCTAAACCTCCACCAGGCTCTCAAGTCTCAATGCCAAGGTCTGACTCCCTTGCCGTCTGCGTTCTGCTTGACCTAGAGCATCAGTGATGAACACGCATGTGAGTACCTCCTGATCGAAGGCGGGGGGCTCATAGGTACAGAGATATGCAGGAGGTACCCCTCATTCACATCTCCGAATGTTAGCCTCTGCCTGGTTCTCTGGGGTCTAAGGGGAGGTGCCTGGTGTAGAGGGGACGTTGCCAGGGGAAGCCACCCTGGCACCCTGAGCTCCCCGCCCCCAGGTACTGAAGCTGAGAGGGCTGCATCAGACCCCTCCTTGCAGGGCCAGACTGCTGAGCCAGCACCCCCCACAGCGTGGCCTCTGGAGATGGCCTTTACCATGACCCAACGCCCTTTGCGAAGGTCACGGCCCAGCAGAAAGGGCTGCGGAGGTCCCAGGGGCAGAACCACTTTCTTCTGGGGACATGCGATGTGTTCCAAGGTCGCGTAAGGAACACTCAGGCTAGTGAAGTTTTAGAAGAGAATTTGAAGCTGGAGAATGCACTGAAGAGCAATGTTGTCCTGCCACCTTGTGGTGATGTCCTTCTGTGACTTGCTTTTGTTACTGTGGCCTTGGGAGTGAGCACTGATTTTCCTAAAGAGGACGAGTGTTTCATCCCACGCAGTATCTTATTGACCACCATCACACGCTCTATGAAAAGTAGATTATTTAGAAGTAAAATACATCCTTAAGGTTAACTTTGAAATGTATGATACTTAAAATATTCATTCAGCAAAAAGTAGTCTTTCTATATGCCAGGAGCAGTGCTAAGCTCTAGGGGGAAAATAGATACATAATCTCTGCCTCGATGAGCTTAAAGTGTGCCAGAGAATAGGAGATTTTACATAAATATCTATATTATAAGAAAAAAATGTATGCATCACTTGAGGCACTCTAGATAAACGGGGAAAGAAGTTGATAACAGCATGGGAAACTGGAAAAGGTCTAATGCTGGAGGTGGCCTTGGAGCCCAGAGAGTCACCAAATACCCAGATACAGAGGGACACGGGGATCTGCATGGTAGCAAGGTCACTGTGCTTGCAGTGGCCAGCAGAGATCTGCAAACTTTTTGGACCATGAACACTGAATGGAGTCCACAAACATTCCACTGAAAGCGTTTTATTTATAAATTACAAGCATTTATGAACATTTCAGGTACATTATAAGGCATATATTAAAAGGGACAGACTAAAATTGTAGGGAGAGTAGCTCTAGTGCTTCTTCTTGCTTCCCATTGGCACGTCAGGCCCACCCCGCCCTGGACGTCACTGGCGTGGACTAGTGTGGCCGGGAAGATGGAGACGGCAGAATCAGAGAGCCCTTGGGAGGTGATATGGACCTAAGCAAGGCGGAGACAGGGGATGCAAGAAAAGGAATATGCCTTTAGAGATGGAGCTAGAGAACTGCCACGAGTTTAGGCAGAAAGAACCGTTAAGCGTGATTCTGAGTTGTTTGCTGGGAAGATGGTGAATCATTTACTGAAAGAGAGAACAGAGAAGAAAAAGACAGGTTTTGGAAGAAGATAATGAGCTTGTTTCGTAAATGTTGAGCACCACTGAAATCTGTTTCGTTTCCGCGGGAATCTAGAAATTTCTGAAGGCCAGAGTGGAGTCGTGTCGTCGGACTCAGAGGTGATGGCCCAGTGTGGGAGGCGTGAGGCTGCCCAGGGAAAGACTTCAGAGTGAGCAGTAAACAGAGCCAAGGACAGACTTCCGAAGACGCCGACTGCAAGGGGCGGTTAGAGCGTGGGCTCCCTGGGAAACAGAGATGCAGAATTGAGAGCAGGTGTGTTGGGCACTGTCTCAGGACCAACACCTGTAAGGCACGAGGAAGCAGAGCGGGGTGGAGACAGAAGTTGAACAGTGATGTGGTTTCAACAGGTCTTGGCTGATCCCATGGGAACTCTGAGGGTGATGGCCTCGCGAGAGGTGTGCAGGGCCGTGCCAGACGGGCTCCCACTGGCTCACGGGAGTGACCGCGTGCATCCCCTCCCAGCTCCTCCTTCGCTGAAGTCAGCACAATCTTGACATTGGCCATGGTGGGAGTAGTTACACAGTGGGAGTTTGAAATCTCCCAATATTACAGACCAGGACTTTCCCCCCAGAGCCCCGGTTGTTCAATACTCACCAGGATACATCCCCGTGGTGCGCTAATGAGGGAAGAGGGTGGGACCTCTGTAACTTTGCAGAGACTAACTCTTGGATGCGAGCTGTCCCTGGAGAGGGGCTGTCACCTCGGGTGGGGCAGTTTCCTACCGGTGAGGACCACGTCTGAAAAGAACACAGCTGTGAGCCTTCAGCAGATAACGCTCCCTGCGTGGGGGGAAGTCAGTGCCTTGGACCTGCAGAGGGAACGTGGACAGCGCGGACAGCGCGGACAGCGTGGACATCGCGGACAGCGCACCTTCGCCCCTCGTGCAGCTGCTTCATACAGTGAGTTCACCTCGTCCAGGAATGGCACCTCCAGGATTCTGGTTGGTCTCTTTTCCTGGGGAAACTTGCGAGAGTGAGGGGGGTCGCCCTTGCTGTGGGTGCTCTGGGGGCTACACGTGGTGCATCATCTCCCTTCTTTTCTATCCACCCTGGACCCTCCGACCCCCTCCGCCAGCACGGTCCCCTCCAGGTCTGGAAATCCTGGTCACCGTGTCCTCAGGCCAAGGCAGTTGTGTGATGTCTAGTTGCCATCAGAACTGGGCAGGAGAATACCAAGGGACACCCTCAGAGACCACTGGTGTGCAAATCTAGTCTTCCACTCCCCATTATGGAGGGCAGACCCTCCTGGTGATCGGGGTCACCCCGCCGGCACGATGCGTCCTTTCATTGTAAGTTCATCTCTGGTGGCCACCTGCGGAAGCATTCCTTCTCTGGAACCAGGGCCTCTCACCCCACAGAGTTGGGATTCTTCTAGGTTCTTCTACTCATCTAACTTTGACCAAGTGTTTTCCACGTGCAGTGTTCTTCAGGCTGCAAGACAATGAATCTGGCTTCCTGTTTGGTGGGAGGTGAACCATTAGCCTATGGTTTGGACTCAGAACAGGAACACAGCTGTGCTCCTTCTAAAGGATGCCTCCGAAGCGCTGGCCGTGATGTGTGGAGATTCTCCTCTCTCACTAAGAAGAAGAGCAGGAAGAAATGTGATTCCTTCTGCCCCAACAGGCCTACTTAGAAGTAACTGGGCCATCTCCAGAACTAACATTGTGTGCTCATCAACATTGCAGGTGGGGGTTCCGATCCTGTCTGCTTTCTTTTCTGCCATTAAGTAAGGCATAGTCTCTTAAGTAAACTATGTCACAAGTCACATGGCATTGTCATCATAGACCTTCACTTTTCATCATACAGCCCCATGCTGTTTTAGAGTTTCTAGCCTGATTTTTAGATAAGTCCACGTGTCTCTATCTCAGAAGTATAGAATTCTCCAAATGAAATTAATTTCAATTTACCTAAAATGCCACAGGCACACAATTATTAAGGGTGGAAAAGAGTAGAGGCAGAAGAGGAAGATTATCTGAACAAATAAGAGAAAGGGGTTGTCATCCCAGAATGTTAAGAACGATGATGATAGGCTGAGTGTTACTCTGATCGCTCAAGGGGTGTTATTCTTGTCTCTCTAACTAAGTAGGTTGTGGATTCTTAGATGCTTTTTACTTTCCATGGTGTTTACCAGAGCTGAGGGAAGGTAGACGGCTGGTGATAGTAAATAACTCGATTCTCGCTGGAGAGAAGTTCACTGGATTGACTTGATTTTCAGCTTCATCATAAATAGGTCACAAGAGATTATTCTCCTATGTGGCCCAACCCTGCACGTAAGTCCCTTTTGTCAACACCTCATCTAAAAGCTTCCCGCTGGCATTTAAGCCTCTTTCCTCACTCTGCGTTCAGGATAAATAGAAAATACTCATCGGAGGGTTACTTTCTCATTCATTTATTTACTCATTACTTTATTGAATTCTTTTTACGTGCACAGCATTGCACCAGTCACCTAGAGGACACAATGGCGAGTGTGTCCTGGCTTGAAGGGGCTATGACTTCCACTGGTACGATACAAGGGTACCTTGCTTTATCCAGAAGAGGTACGTTCTCCTTTCCGTACATGCCTGTGCCTGATCTTTATTATTATCATTGTTTAAATGAGTTTTTGAGTTATAATTAATACCCCATACAATTTTCCTATTTAAAGTGTACCATATTTTTAGTATATTCACAGATATGTGCAGTCATAACCACAGTCATTTTTATGGGGATCTCGCATGACACCACGACGCCGGCGGCGCTGGTGACCACGGTCAATTTTAGAACACTTTCATCACCTCCAAAAGAAACCCCATGCCCTTTAGCTCCCATCCCTCTGAACCCACCATTCCCCTCCCCCTCCCTAAAGCAACCAGTCCTCTATTTTCTCTGTGGAGTTCCCTTTCCTGGACATTTCATATAAATGGAATGATACAATATTGAGTCTTTCGTGTCTGGCTTCTTTTACTTAGCACGATGCTTTCAAGTTTCATCCATACTGTAGCATGTATTGGTACTTCATTCACTTTTATGGCTGCATAATATTCCGTTGTATGGACATAACACCTTTTATCAAGCCATTGGTCAGTCCGTGGACATTTGGGCTGCTCCCACTCTTTGGCTATTCTGAGTAATGCTGCTATCACTACGAGTTTTTGTGTGAACACCCGTTTTCATTTCTCTTGGGCATATATCTAGGAGGGAAATTGCTGATTCATATGGTAATCATTTGAGAAACTGCCAAACCGTTTTCCAAAGCGGCTGCAGCATGTTACAGTCCCACCAGGAAGCACGTGAGGGTTCTAGTTTCGCCACGTCCTTGTCGACGCTCACGGCTACCTCACCGTTTGGTTTTAGCCCTGCTCATGAGTTTGAAGTGCTATCTTCCTGTGGCTTCGACTTGCATTTCCCTAACGACTGCTAATCTCGAGCATCTTTTCATGGGCTCGGTGGCCATCTCTATGTCTTCCTGGAGAAATGTCTAATCAGGTCCTTTGCCCATTTTTAATTGGGTTATTTGTCTTTGCATAACCGAGTTGTAAGAAGGAGCCTGGCCTTTTAGGGGAGCAAATATTTAAAGTCGCATGTCTCAGTCTAGGGTCTCGTAGTCCTCAGGCGTTTCACATATGTATCATGATATTTTTAAACATTTCCAAAAAGTGTACGTATACCGATCATGAGGTCTCACAGAATAAACTCTCAGATTCCTTTCTTTCGCTCAAGAATTACAGCAACCCAGTGGTCACACGAGTAACGTCGTATCGTAAACAAACTCGTGGCTCTAGAGTGTGAAATGCCATGGAATGAAAAAGAAGAGCGTGCTGAGATAGAGAATATAGTGCCGAGACAACCACCGCTTCGCTCGGGTGCAGCCGGCCTTACCGAGCTTGAGAAGACGCCAGTTTCCTCTGCTGAGGCGGAAAGAATGCTCCTGGCAGAAGAAACTGTGGACACGTAAGCGTTGAGTCAGGAAGGAACTTGGCCAGCGTGCCGTTCACAAAGGAGACCAGTGGGACAGCCGCTTAGTGAGGGAGGACGTGGACTTGGCGGAGGAAGAACAGGGCTCTTGGTCCAGAGGCCAGAGTCTGGATTAATTGACAAGTGCAATGGGAAATGATCATACCGTTTCAGCAGGCGATGGCCATGACCTAAAAAAAGGCATGCATTTGTCCGTCCGCTGACTTGGGTGTGCAGAAATGTGACTTCTCTGACATCGCACTCCACTGAGCCGGCAACTTTTCGATCCTGCTGTCGGAGGAGAACTCATCTTGCCACAATTCAGCCGTTTCCAGTTTCCAGGCTCTCTCAGGAAACGGCTCAGCTAACTGGGGTTTCTCTCCAACTTTTCCCCACCCTCCTTTCTCCCCAGGCGGTGTCTGGGTTCACGAGAGGCTCCCACACTGTCGGGCTGTGGGGGAGGCGCCTTGTGGTCCTTGGCCGATCTCGTTCTCACTGGCCTCCGGGGAAGTACATCTTTCCACAAGGCCACCCACGTTGAGACGACTTTGGTGGTTCTCGCCCCAACCAGGAAAGCCCCTTCAGGACCCCTGGACTTCTAGTTGTTTGGGCCATTTCCTCTCTGCCCCGCCTGCTGTGAAGCTTCCCTCCGGCTCACCTGCCCAAGCACCGGCACCCCAGCATCTCTGCCCACTCGCACCCCAGCATCTCTGCCCACCCATGCAGGCGCGCCCCGTGGGCACGGGGTCTGCACCTTCGGGGACTCCGCCCTGAGAGCAGGCACTCTTCAGTTTGCCCGGGATTTCAACCACGCTTTCTAGGAGTGCTGTCCTACTCCAGGAGTCGGCCCAGAAGATAGGGGGCCGGACGCCTTCCCAGGGGCCCCCAGCTCTAATCCGTTAATGGCTTTCAATTTCGCTCTTCTCACCTGCAGGTCGAGCTCTGCCTTTGGGGTGGGAAGTGGCTCTGATGTGCTTCCATGTGTGTGTGTGTGTTTCCCACCCTGACCCTGACCGCAGAGCTGTCCCCTCATGTGACAGGCTCCATGTAGTCTACCTGGGGTGCTTAAACACCGATTCCGTCTAAGCCCTCCTTGTCAAAGGTGAGATTTCCCTTTATGTTGCCCAGCTCTCACCTTCTGGGTGCTCACTACCCCCAAGTACCTCTGTCCTTCGTTTTAGAGGACTCGGGAGTATCCTGGGCCCTCAGGCAGGAATGGGACGTCCAGAGGCACAGGCGTGAATTAACTAAAACCAGCGAACCGCAGGCAGCAGGCCGGTGAGCCTCGACGAAGGGCGATGGAGGCCTGGTCTCCGCCCCTCCACTCCAGGCTGCCCCCGTCCACTCTCCACTCCCTCCCAGGAGACCCTCCCCTTCC
>NW_006438073.1:5038196-5045567 GCF_000325575.1 Pteropus alecto
CCCCCCCGCCTGCTTCCTCGGCTCTTGGCATATTTATCTCAGCTCTGGGAGCTACAAACTAGCTCTCTAAATCTGCATCTGAATCTTCCATCTGGCCCTGAGAACAGCGACTCCTGGTAGCCAAGTATTTGCAAACTTTGTTCCTGGTGTGAAGTGAGTGACTCAGGCCTGAGGGGCAGGGAAGAGAGGCCCCGAGTTAACAAGTGAAGGACTTTCAGGTGGGGGTGGGGTCGGAGAGCCGAGAGGGAAATTCACTGGCAAGTACTTTGAAATCTGATTCTAGAGCCTTCTGAACCTTCTAACAACTTGCCGGGCAGCTCCCAGGCAGGGAGAGAGGCCAGTCGGAAGGATAGACCTGATGGGCTGGGCAGCAGGAAAGGTCGCGACTAGAACGAACGATGGACTCTCTGTGTGTGGACCCCGCTCCGCGTGTGCGCGCCTGAGTCAGGCACCTAATTTCCGTATTTCGAGGACCCTTGGAGACTGGTTCTGCATGTTTGTGGAATTCATACATGCTATGTCAGTCCATTAACCTTTTTTAGCCCTTCAGGGTCATCTTGATTATATTCTTGTTCTGCCAAAGACGAGCCGTTCCACATAAATTTTGATTAATGGCGACAACTAGCCAAAGAAAGCAGATGTCTTTTGTAAACACTCCCAGGATCTATTTTATCTCCTGAATAGTCATCTGCTGAAGGAATGCTTCTAGGAAGGACCTGTTTGTAAGTGATTAG
The DNA here is from genome assembly GCF_000325575.1 of Pteropus alecto. Classification (NCBI taxonomy): domain Eukaryota; kingdom Metazoa; phylum Chordata; class Mammalia; order Chiroptera; family Pteropodidae; genus Pteropus; species Pteropus alecto. The sequence continues at coordinate 5,038,931 of NW_006438073.1, forward strand.
ACAGTTAAGGAAGCTGTATAATTAAAGAGGAATGTGCGTTTGCTGTTCTTCTTGAAAGGTGTCTGGTTTCTCTCTTTAGCCTAAAGCTGGCAAGTTCCAACGTTCGTTTGGGGAAATCAAGAGTTGGTTAGCCTTGGCAGAGCCCACGCAAGCTGTCTCCCTCCTGTCTCCCTCCTGAACCAAAAAAGGAAGGATTTGCTGGAGCGATGCCAGGGTCAGTGGGAGACACGCCCCTCGTGCTTGTGTGCCTCCTGCAGAGATTTCCTGTCTCTTTGGTGGCAAATCTGCCCCTGCTTCTCTCACAGTCTCACCATCTGCATTGAGTCTGCGGGACAGGAAAATGTGAGGCAATAATCCATATATAATTAGCCCAGCCCACCCAGCCTTTCCTAACGTCTGTAACCATGACCCCTATAGCATACTCTTGGGAAACAGAAAACCATTGTAAGACTCTCAACGAAGCTATTTCACAAACTCTGGAAGGGAAGTTCTTGGAGCCGAGCACGGCGTTCAGGCTTTCAGGGTGAAACATCAAGCGGGGAGCAAGGGCACAGAAGAGCCGGTGTGCGGGACCGTCTTCTGGAGCAGCAGCCTGTGACTGGGCGTTTTTCTTAACCTAAAAGGCAGAAGATTCTTCCATGAGAGAGAGACTCTGTGGGCCTGGGGCGGGGAAGACGTGGCTCTTGCTGTTTTGCAACCATTAATTGTGGACGGGACGCCAGCAGGACTGACTGAAACAGACCCATCAGAAGAACGTATTTGCAAGTTAACGGGGCGTCCTCACCACCGCTCACAGGGTTTTACGACAGTGTCCTGGAGACTGGGAGGTGGCTCATGGATGAAGGTGGGAGAGGGGACGTCTCAGTGAGCCAGAAGCATCTGCACCTGGGTTCCTAAAACTTTTGCTCTCGGGATTCCTTCTCACTCATAAAAATCATTTTTGTTTTGTTTGTTTTGTTTAAATGTGGGTTGCATCTTTGATATTTACCCCATGAAAATTAAAACTGAGAAATTAAAAGAAAAAAAACCCAGGAATATGGAAACTCTCAATCCATTAGCTGAGAGATGACGTTATCACAGCTCAGGCAGCCTCTGAGCAGCACCGCTGTCCACGTGTGAATGAGTGGAAAAGGCGAAGCCATCTTAGTGCTGTTACAGAAAGAGCTTTGACCCCGTAGACCCCTTGAAATAGCCTCAGGGGTCCTTGGACCGCACTCTGAGAACCGCCAGTATAGAGACATGTAAATGGCTCCTGGGTCCTGCTTGTTGTCACCGAAGAACTGAATTCTGCACACAGGTGGACACTCAATGAATGCCTTTTAGTTTAAAATCTGTAGCCCAAAGACAGGGTTGCAGCACTATGTGGACAGGAGAGCATTCCTACGTAAAATTATGTCTTATCTACGGCCATGCCACCCTGAACACGCCCGATCTCATCTGATCTCAGAAGCTAAGGATGGTTGGGCCTGGTTAGTTCTTGGATGGGAGACCACCTAGGAAGACCAGGTGCCGTAGGTGTTAAAAAAAAATTATGCCCTGCAGAGCAGTGAGATGACAAAGTCGAATGTCAAGTTTACTTCTGCAAATTCTTAGTCTGCTTGTTTAATGTGCATTCAGCAAGTGGTTTGGTCTCTTATATTTAAAAATTATAACCACACCTATAGCATTTTTGAGCATTTAATACGTATGGAGCATATGGAAGTTCTCCATCAGGTGCTCTCAGGCACTTTATAGCCATTCATTATTATTCGTATTTTACAGATTAGGAAATTAAAGTTGAGGGGGGTTAAGATGGCCCAGCTAGAGTTTCAAGCCCAGGATGCCTTTTTGAAAGCCCAGATGCTTAACTGTAAAAGCACGGTACATCCCGTAAGTACCTCTGTGCATTTGATGGCCGGGCAAAGGCTCCCACATCCAGATCCACGTCGCTGGTCCATCTCTATTGCCTGGTCGAGTTTACGTTCTATAAGTGAGTGTCGTCACATCCTTGATGTCATACCAGATCCTATGGAGGACACAAAAAAGAATATTATGTGGGCACAAAAAACATACAAAATATAGTCCCTACCTGTGAGATGATCAAAATAAATGCACAAAGATGGCAAGTTAACAAGTTAGTATATGGCAAGTGCCAAATGAGAGGAGTGTCCTTGGTATCAGAGCAGGGAGGCCACTGGGGCCAGAAGAGTCAATTGAGGCATCGTGGAGAAGGAGGCTTTTGTGCTGGGCTTAAAGGAAAGATAGTCAGCTTACAGAAAGACGGGAATGAAACTGGAGTCAGAAACTAGACTTCAGCTGGGGTCCCAATTCTGTCATCAATCCGATGTGTGAGCTCGAGTCCGTTACAGGTCGTCCTGGGTGCAGTGGGGACATCTCCAGGGGTGCTGATGTCAGCTCCAGGTCGCCAGTCTCAACGCCGGACAGCTTGTTGTCCCTCTCCTCACTCATCCCCCATGTGCCTGTCCCCAGAGTCCTACCTCCCAAGGTGGCAGGTCCCACCACAGCAGCACTACTCAGACGCAAAGTTCTGGCAGGCTCGTAGTTTCTCAACTTTTCATAGTTTCCCAACTGAGTCGTTCTTCCTTTGAAATCCTCCTTTGAAATCTCACAGACCTGTATCTGACTCTGGAGGCCCCCACTTCCTCTTCTACAGCCTTAGGCAGATTGCTAAAGCAATCTTGTGAACCGCACTTTGCTGGAGTAAAGCTGAGGATAATAATGCCTTATGGGGCTGTTGTGAAATTTAATGATTGTCAGTCATTAGGATGTACCTGGCACATTGTAGGTACTCGATAAATCAGGACGCGATTTATTATCAGTTTCTGGTATATTATACCTATTGACATAGTTGCAAGCAATACAAGTTATGAAATGTCACATCGGATTAATTTATTTCTTTGTTTCGAATTTCAAATCATCACAAAACTGGGTCATCGTGGAAGGATATAAAAAGAAGAAGAAAAAAAATACTGCTAGCTGTGCTAAACCTCCCCAGGGGCAGCGAGGGGGAGACGAGGAAGAGAGAATGACAGAGTAAGTGGTTTAACTTTATAAGGTCCTCAGTGCTGTTTGATTTTAATAAATAACCACGAATCCCTATTTCTACCCTTTTGAGACTGGAGAACATTACTTATGAGGACTAGAACTATGCAGTATGTAATGATTTACTCAGAGGCAGAGCTGGAATTTTGACTCCAGTCCCACACTCCTCAAACTCGAGTTTCTGCATTGCTATTTTCCAGGAGAAAAAAAAAAGAAGGGAGGGAGAGAGGGAGGGAAGGAGGGAGAGAGGGGAGCTGCTTTGTAAAAACCCTCACTGCATCGCTTTGACAGGCTAATAATTACTGTTGGTTTCTTTCCACTGAGTTTTTTCTTATGTGGGTTGGGAATCCCAAGCTAAAAGAAATGATAGTTTGCAGCTTTTTTTTTTTTTTAAATTATTGATGAGAGATGAAGGATCTTCATTTTCAATGGAAGATGGGTGTCAAAGTCTTGCATATACAATTAATGTGACTGATGATTTGGGGATGATTTGGGGAGGGGTTTTTGGCGATTATTTCAATATCACTAATGTTCATGTTGGTTGAGCTTTGTGATTTACATGCCATGGTCACATTATCCCTTTTAGATTTCAGAACTATCCTTTAAATGAGGTTTTTACTCAGGATGCCTTTAGCTGAAATAACAGATGACCCAATTCAGAGTTAATGCGGAGAAGTTGGAATTTTTTTTTAGCTCACATGAAAAGGAGTCTAGAGAAAGGCTTCTCCCTGCCCTCCACATTGTCACATTTTTGCTAAGGCTCTTAGGACGGCTGTAAGTGGTAATTGGGCCTTTAAGGTTTCTCGTCCATGCCTGGGATGGAGAGAGACTAGCTTTGTACGGCAGCATTTTCTTAAGGATGCTGATCTCCCAGAAGCCTCCATTAATGCTCTCCTCATGTCTCATTGGCACAGACGCGCTTAGATACGCCCACTTCTGAACTGATATGGCTCAGGGGACTGACATCTTGAGTTGGCTATCAGCTGGGATGGCAGAGGTTGGCAGACAATAGCCCTTGGACCAAATCCGGCCGACTGCCTGTTTTTGTGAATAGAGTTTTACTGGGATGTAGCCATGCTCGTTTGCTTATGTATATATACAGCAGCTTTCATGAGCCAATAGTAGAGTTAAATAGTCGTGATAGAGACTGTGTGATCTACAAAGCCTGAAATATTTACTATCTGGTTCTTGATAGAAAGTTGATTGACCCTATTCTAGATGAAGAAAGTGTGGTTGAGGTTAAATGATCTGTCCAAAATCAAAGAGCTGACAAGAGGCAGAGACTGGATTCTCTCTCGGATGCCCGAAGCTCTTCCCTACCAGCTCCACAGGGAGAACTTCTTGGGACAGGCTTGCATTTTTTTGTGATGTGTGCCAACGCAGCCTTTTATACACAGCAATACTGATATAGGCCTGCTGAAATAAATATGTCTGCAATTACTAATTCATTCCTTAGGAGCAACGAGTTTATGTGCTACTGTAAATAGACAAATAGGATGGGGCATGGGAAAACTGAGGAGATATTTACAATTCATCATAAGTTTGGCATCCCACTTAAAAACATAGGCAAACGCCCGCTGAGATAGGATTAAAATTTTTCAAAAACCATAGGGATAAAAGTAAGGATTTTCAAAAAAATAAGTACACGTAGTTGAAATGTGTACTGATTCATGTTACTTTGCTGAGTTTTACTCACAGAAAATTAGCTTTAAAAATGAAGGCAAAAATAGTGAAATGAAAGCATCTAGTCTTCACAAGGAAGACACACATGTGGTGTTGTTTACCCTTTATTATGGCTTCGATAGCCCCTCCCCCTTCCCTTCTGACTTTCTGTAGTCGCCAGTCTCCCAGGTGGCCCCCAGTCACACTCACCTTGTGGCATTTGTGCTTTTGTATAGTTCCCTCCCCCATTATCTAAGGGGCGGGCTGTGCGACCGACGGAATACAGTCAACGTGATGGTGTACGACTCTAAAGCTTTGTCACAGAAGGCGTTGCAGCTCCACCTGGTTCCCTGACTTGCTCGCTCTGGGGGAAAACCCAGTCATCAAGCTCTGAGGACACCCAAGCAGCCCTGCGGAGAAGATCCCACAGAGAGGATCTGAGACTCCCCCACCATCAGCCACCCTAGCTTGCTAGCCACGTGAGTGAGCACCTCGAAAGGAGGGCAAGACTCTGTCCAAAAAAACCTTTAGATGATGGCGACCTTGGCTCGCATCTAACTGCCACCTCTGAGGGATTCTGAGCCAGGACTGCCTTGCCGATGTATGGAAAGTATAGGAGACCACAAATCCTTATCGCTATTTTAAGTTGTCTGGTTTTGGGGTAATTTGTTCAGCTGCAATAGATGACTAATAAATATTTTTTCATACTAGGTCACAGAGCTTGCATTCTAGGTGGACTTTCCCTTTTTCAGTGGATGGCATCACGGAATACGCGGTCACCCTACCAGAAAGCTGCGAGTCACCCTAATCTCTCTCCGTCCAATCTCCACAACGAGCCCGGGGTTCTGATGACGGCTTCTCGCTGTCCTCTGTCCCCACTCCCGTTCCGCTTGAACTGCCATCCCCCTCACCTGGTCCATCAGTTTCCTGGGGCCGCTGTCACAAAGTGCCACAAATGGGGTGGCTCGGAGCAAGTGGAATTCTTTGGGCACAGTTCTGGAGGCCGGAAGTCCTACGTCAAGGTGGGGCAGGGCCACGGGCCCTGTGAAGGCTCTGGGGGAGGGTCTGCCCCAGGCTTTTCTTTAGCTCCTGGCGGTTCTTTATTTCGTGGAAGCGTCACTCCAGTCTCCACATGTCCTTCTCCCTGAGTGCGTGTCTGCCTCTCCACACGATGTTCTTCTGACAAGGTGTTTGTTTAAACAGAGACAACAGGCCCCAAATGGAGTCACTTATGCAAAGCCACACATCACTGAATGGAGACTTACTACCTAACTTAATTACAGTGTCAGCCTCTCCCAGGAATGGGATCTTAAACCAGTCAGTCTGGAATTGCCTGGTTGGCACTAGTGAGGTCACCTGCCTGATAGACCCCCGACTCCCTAAAGGAAGGTGGCGTTGCCACAACTAGTCCACTGTTTACTAGTGTGACTCCCTCGCCCTGCCCCTTTTTGACTAGAAAGGTCTTTCATTTTGCCCAGCTCCTCAGAGCTCTTTTCCCTGCTCGATGGGATGCCGCCCGATTCGTAAATCGCTGAATAAAGCCAATAAGATTTGTTCAGTTGAATTTTGTTTTATAACAAAGGACACCTGTCATATTGGATTAGGGACCAATCCTACACCAGAATGACCCCATTTTAACTAATTACATCTGCAACAACTCTGTTTACAAATAAGGTCATATTGTGAGGTACTGGAGGTTGGGACTTGAACATCTTTTTGTGTGTGTGTGTGTTGGGGGGGAGGGTGCACAGTTCAGCCCATACCACTTGGGTCTTTCAATAAGCCTCCCTGCCTCGGGTAATCGATCCCCGACATGTCCCCGACACCTGCCCTTCACAGGGCGGTCAGTGTGATCTGCCTCAAGTGAAAATTGGATCACGTCGCTGCTCAGCTAACAATCCTGAGTTTCCCTTCTCAGTTAGCAAAGCACAAA
>NW_006438073.1:5045673-5052550 GCF_000325575.1 Pteropus alecto
CCACCCCCCACGCCTTCACTCTCCCCTGCGTTCTGGCTGCATCTGCTCAAACCGCCTCCTTCGAGAACCCTTCCGATCCCCCCAGACTGAGTCAGACCGAGGAAATTCTTTCTCTTTTAGTTCTCTCTGGGTAAGTCCCACCTCCTCATCACACCGAGCAAAGAAGTGCTCAGTACGTGTTGTGGAATTCACTTTACTGTCTTCTCTTGGGTTTACGCCTTCTGTGGTCCGAAATTGTTCGTTTCCTCATCTCTCCTCTTAAATCCGTGAGTCCCCTGAGGCAGGGACTGTGCCTTCTTTGCACCCCTAGTGCCAAGTACTGTATCAATTAAAAAATAAGTGCTCAGTACGCGTTGTGGAATTCCCTTTACTGTCTTCTCTTGGGTTTACGCCTTCTGTGGAGAGTGAGTAGAGAAGAGGAAGACAGTGGTCCCACGTCACCTCGTTCCGGTCACAGGTTTGCAGAGAGCTCGCTCGGTGGAGTCCTGCTGATACAGAGCGAAGGGTTTGGGTTCGCTCACGAGCTCGGCGCTCTCCTTGTGGAGGTCGTTACAGACTAAGGAGAGCCCTGTACTTATCCTGAGTCAGATAGTGGTTTGTTTAGAAGGACCCTGCCTACGCTCCCATCTTCTCATTCACAGGAGGCTGTCTCGATTGCTAGCAGGAGAACTTAAATGTCTCTCATCACCCTGAGGACCTTTCTTTCCAACCACCGACCTAAAAATGACATTCTTGCTGCCCCCGACTCTACTGCCACCACTCGTTTTCACGTGTGCTTCTCACCCCTGAGCCCCACACTCAGGGGGGACTTCGTGGGGACTTCCTTTTCCCTCCCAGCCCCTGGGACTCTCCCGTTGTCTTTCCTGTCGCTGCTCCTCTTCTGGCTTGTTTTCTCTTCCTCATAAATGTGTTGCTCCCCTAGAGTGGCAAATTGCATTTCCCCAAGATGGCCACATGGTGACCCCTCCCTCCCCATTTCACATTCTCTCCTTACGTGGTGACAGACGCTCTCCCATGGAGAGCTGAGACCTCGAATCTGGGGCTGCCGACTGCCTGATAAATAGCCCACACCCAAACTGGTGTTAGGTGACTTCTGAGCTGAGTCCACCTCTTGCCCTCGTCGCTCTCTAAGCCTCTGCTCGGAGCCCAAATACCATGTTCGGTGGAATTCAGGACACACGTGGAGGCCACAAGCAGACATTCCAGCTGAGGTCTCAGCCGATAGCCAGCACCAGCCATCAGCACGGAAGTGAACGAGAGCTCAGGTGACTCCAGTCCTGAACCTTCGCATACTCCAGCAGGGGGCCAGAAGTCATGGAGCAGAAGGGACCCACCCTCCTGGGCCTGCAGAGACTTGTGAGAATTAGTAAGTTAGGATTGTTATTTTAAGACACTAAACTTGAGGGTAGTTTACTACAGTCCAATAGGTCACTACTGATCCCTTTGTTCTCTCTCTCCGGGTGATTTCACATGCTTCGCTGATGTCCAGGTGTCCCTCCCAACACCAGCTCTCCGCCACACTCCAATAGGTCACTACTAATCCCTTTTCGCTTTTGTTCTTTCTCCCCGGGTGATTTCACGTGCTTCACTGATGTCCAGGTGTCCCTCCCAACACCAGCTCTCCTGTCGTTGCAAGTGCGCCCCCCATAATCACTTCTAGTTCTGACTCCTTGTCCCCGTTCAGTGCCGCGCCACCAGCTGCCTTCCGGGCACCTCCTTCTGGACATTTCTCAGATTTGCTATTGCACAGAAAGACACTTAGCATCTTTCTCCTCAAACTCATTTCTCTTCTTTTGTTCCCTCTTTCTGTTCTTGGCAGCACCAATATTCTCATCTAGAAACTTCATTTATCATGGATGCTTTCTGTCCTAGCTAACTACTTGTTAAGTGTTGCATTGGGTCAGCTGCAAGTAACACAAAAGCCAACAAAACATGGCGTAGCAGTTTGAAGATAGAAACGGAGAAAGTTTAATATAAAGACTTATTAACATGACAAAAGAGCCAACTTTTTTCATGTACCTAGGGCTGAGGAACAGGACTCAAGGAAAGCTAGTTAGCTTGGAAGGGGTTCAGATCTCCTTGGAGCAGTGTGATTCAGCTCATGGAACAGCAGAGAAGTTCTCCAGGTGGCCAGGCTGGAGCTGGTCTACAGTTACAGTAGGTCACCCTCTGGCATACAGGCGGGGGGAGCAGATAGGTGATCAGCCACCAGTGGTGTGGGTGTCCCTCCAGAGTGTGTTCTACTCAGAAAGTGTAACATCCTGCTCACTTTAAAAAACCACTTAAAAGAATTCCTTCAACACAGAGCACATACTGAAGGGTACATTCAGAGCTGAGAGATAATACGTTATTGAGTAGCATGCACGGCATAAGCAGATGTATTTACCATGTCACAAGGCAAATGATCAGATACTGGCCAGTCCTAGGGTTCTGGTGAAGTGGCCAATAATGTCGCTGAAGATCCCGATGTTATCTTTATCCCAGTGCTGGCCCCATCTTCCCTCAGTTACAAAGGGCTACAGCACCTGCAAGTGCCTTATGCAGATAGTACCACATTCACACACAAAAAGGAGGGTCCCCTTTCTCCTTTGCATTGCTATTCATTAGAGAGAAAAACATTTTGCAGAAGGCCCCAGGAGACTTCCCATCAATTTCCATGGTCAAGATCGGGTCATATGCCTTTCCTCTGGTTGTAAGAATGGTTGGGAGGCAAGGGTCTCACACCTTAAGCCTCTTTATTGGGAAGTGGGCTTTGCCAGCCAAGAAAGGAATGCCTGCAGGAAGGCAGCCGGCCACACCTGCCTCATGTCTATCCCTACCCCTTCCATTCTCCCAGCCACCCTCCAGGGAGTCGCTAGGCCTGAGTACTACTCTTGGCCAGGTGTTATGCAGTTCTTGGGGAAAGACAGAAGGCTTTCTGCTGTCTCTTTTGTCACCTTAATTCTGATACTTTTATTAAAGCAGCTTCCAGTCCATCCTGCAACCAGATGGATAACTGAGACCATCTCTCTTTCAGGCTCCACGTCTCTCAATGAGGAGGGATTCTGAGTTAAAATTATGGGCTTTCGTACCAGATCATACAATTCACATCGAAGTTCTGTCTCTTACTAATTGCATGACCTTGGATGGTGTTTAATTTCTTTATAACTAAATTTCTCATCTTTTAAATAAGGGTAATAGAAGTACCTGTCTCATAGGTCTGCTACAATGAGTAAAGATATAACACAGAATGGCTTTTGACATATAGTTCGTCTTCAATAAGTACTGTTTTGCCAGTCGTTATTGTTCTTCACTTTATATCCAATTAAATCTAAATTTCTTAAATGACCATTTAAGATCCTGTAGTAGCTGAGTCCAATAAAGTTGTAGCAAACTTATCTTAAAATGGACTATTGTCCCTATTAAGCCATGAACTATTTGAGGGAAGGGTTATATTTTATAAGGCTAGGATTTAGGACAATCTTTGGTCCAAGCAGTTTCTCTCTGGTCACATATGGTTTTCACGCAAGCGAAAAGGCCTGTTCATTACACAGCTTCTGTCTGTTTCTCCACGTGCCTTGTGTCTACAGTGTCCTTTATATCACCCCAGTCCTTCTGGGCTCGACTCAAAAGCAGTCTTTTCCATGATGGGGTCTCTTCCCCAACTCTAACTGGAAAAATGCCAAACCTCCAGAAAAGTGGAAAGAGCAGGACAAGAGCACTGTGACCGTGACGTTTAGCGCTTGTTAATATTTCTGCCATCTGCTGTCCGTCTGTACAGCGTCCTTTCTTTTTCTTTTGAAAGTCGTGAACATCAGGACACTTTACATTCAGCATGTGTCACCTAAGGAACCAGGTCATCGTCCTACATAACCACAATATCATTATTTCATCCAAAAATGTTAACATCGATTTGACGATACTATTTACTATAAAGTTAGTTTATTGTTTTTTCCTGGGCAAACAGATCATTTATCACTGTAGGAATTAAGAAATGCCCCAAAGAAATGGCAATGTGCCTTGAGGGTCTTTTAGTAGAATTATATTCTTTTGTGGGTGTTCAGAAAAGTTTCTGGAATTTCGTTGTACCTTTCTGCCCGAGAGCTCTCTGAGCAGTCACTTTAACAGCTGGTGGTCTGTGTTTTAAAGGGGCATCCAGTGGCTTTACCTACAGCCACTACTGCTCCAGACACCAAGCAGGGACATTCGCAGCAGCAGCATCTGTCTGTCCTTGGTCTGCCATCCGAGCTTGAGTTTCCAAAGTCAGGCCAAGTGTCAGGTGCAAGAAGATTGAGCCTTCACAATGGGGTACTGGTTGGAGCACCTGGATGACAAGCCTGGATCTGTCCCTTTGGCTACGAGGTGTGCTCGTATTCTGGGGCAGCCGCAACAAAATATCGCTTTGTTAAAACAGAAATTCACTGTCTCACAGTTCTGCAGGCTAGAAGTCCAAAATCAGGGTGTCAGGAGGGCCGTGCCCTCTCTGAGGTCTCTAGGGGAATAGTTTACTCCTTTCTCCTGGTAGCTCGTGTTGCTGGCAATCCCTGGCTTTCCTTGACTTGCAGATGTCACCCCTCCATTCTCTTGTGGCTGTCTCCTTCCCATCTGTCTCTATGTCTCGATTCCATTTCTTATAAGGACACCAGTTATATTGAACTGAGCCCACCATACTCTATTATAATCTAATGTTAACTAATTACAACTGCAACGACCCTATTTCCAAGTAAGGTCACATTTTGAAGTGATGGGGATTAGGACTTCAACATATCTTTGACCATAATTCAACCCATAACATGAGGTCTTGGGCTAGCACCTCTGAGCTTCCGTTTTCTTGAAGGTTTGCTGGAAATTTTAAATGAAATACAAGAGAGTTATGCCCTATAATACTTGGCTTTAGAGTTTCTAATATGTGATTTTTATCCAAGTTTTTCTAATTATCCTCAGTGTCCTGTGTACCTTCTTCTTCCTTTACTTGGACCGAGGCGCCAGTTAAGAGTCATACATTGCATTTTGTCTCTATTCCCCTTTAATTCAGGAGTGTTTCTCAAGCCTTCGTGTGTGTGAGAACCTCCTGGAGAGCTCGTGAAAACAGCTCTCTTGGGTCCGTCTCCAAAGGTTTTGACTCGATAGGCCAGAGTGGAGCCCGTGAACTGTCGTTTCTAACAAGCTGGCAGGCAGGTCATGCCAAAGCTGCTGGCCCAAGGACCACACTTTTGTGAACCACTGATCTAGAAAGGAGGTCGGTAAACTTTTTCTGTAGCGGGCCAGGTGGTGGAATACTTTGCCCTTTGCTGGCTTTGCTGCAACTCCTCAATTTTGCCATTGTAGTCAAAAGCAGTCATACAGACAATATGTAAACAAATGGGTGTGGCTGTATTCCAATGACACTTGATTTACAAAATAGCTGCCTGGCCAGAGCTGGCCTTCAGCCTGTTGTTTGCTAGCCTGATCTAGAAATAGTACTCCTGTTTTTTTTTTTGGAGGGGGGGCGGGGAGGAGGGAAGTTTCCTTCAGAGTATTCACATTTTGGAATTGTCCAGTTCGGTTTTCTTATAGAACGTTTCACAATCTGGATTTGATTGTCTCGTTCTGATTAGATTTAGGTTATATCCTGGCAAGAATACCACAAAAGTGACATTTTGTACTATAGGGAAAAACTGTGAAAGACTTCGAAGTGGACCAAAAATATTATTGGGTAACGTCAGTATGTATGGAGAAATTAAATTTGTTTTTCTCCTGTTAATTTGTTTTATGGCAATTTAATTATTAGACCAGCCGAATAACCTAGAAGGATAGAGGGAAATTTTTCTGCCTGGACAAATCGTTTCTCGATGGTCTACAGTTAGACACCTGAGCACTCTATTCCAGCCACTACAATTTCCCTTTTTTGGCTTGTTTTACTCTTCGGTGGTACAGCACAGTGGCTAAACCATAGGCTCTGGGATTGTCTGGCTTGGGCTCAAACCCTGGCTTTTGCACTTACTAGCTTCACGACCTGCAAGTCGTTTAATCTCTTTCTGCACCTCGATAGTTTATCTGTAAATGGTGAAATAAAGACACCTCTCTTATAGAATTGCCTTAGGATTAAATGAGCTAAGCGAAAGCACCAGAATGTTACCTGGCACACAATTACCCGCTCAATAAATGTTAACTATTATTGAATCACGATTATTTGTATGTGTTTGAATCCGAGGTTTGCCACATCCCACAGTGTCTTTGGGCAAGTAACTTAACAGGTCTGTGCCTCCCGTTCCCCACCTGTAACAAGGTTTCCGCTTCGTAAGTTTCCGATTCAAGCAGTCTGGAACAGAGTAGGCACTTAAAAAAGGTGAGCTGTTATCATCGTGATTGTTCTGTATATTTTATTTGCTTTAAGACAAGGTAAGTCGAGTTCAAGTCTTTTCAGGGTCATCCTTTTACTTTCACTGTGCCTAGCTCAGAGACATTCCCACGGTGTGGGTTCACCAAACTACTTGAATAGAGGAATTAATAAAGCTTCGTTGAGTGGCACTCTCTTGAGTTACACTTTTGCGTCCTTTAAGGATCACGTTGCTATATTTGTGCCTCCTTCCTCTTGTGGGAAGCTCATGCCTGCGAAATAACATTCCCACAGCAGGTTGTGAGAGGCGCTGCTGGGCGAAGGTTGGAAAGCCCCGAGCAGGGCTCCGCGATGTGGCTCCGCGGGGCAGGATCCAAAGCAACACAGCCGGGTGATGGCATTTACCGCTGTGCCCTTGGGTCCAAGCCCTCGTATGCCCCCCCTCCCTGTCTGTCCGTCGGGGTGGGAAACGGTCACTTGAAGTTGGGAAGCGCCCACGTGGCGACGCAGAATATCCGCTGGGAGAAACTGAGGCCGGGGCCGGGTCCCGGCGGGGGGCCCCGGCCTCCGCCCGCACCT
>NW_006438073.1:5052993-5076920 GCF_000325575.1 Pteropus alecto
CCCGGGGGCCGCGCGGGCCCAGGGCGCCGAGTTCCCCGAGCTGTGCAGGTGGGTGGCCCGCCCGGGCGCAGGCTTCGCTCGCGGTGCCCCGGGCGCGCACTGGGGCTGGGTTGAGGGCGGAGGCGCTCCGGGGAGGGGCTGGGCTCCCCGAGTCGCTTCTAGTCCAGCCTTGGGTCTCCCCGTTCCCGAGGGAGAGTTGCCCGCGTGGTGGTGAAGGGAGAGAGGCCGAGGGAGGGGTCGTGCGGGCGGGGGCTCGGGGGTCGCGGCGTCCTGGCGCTGGCCCGGGGGGCCACTGCCTGGCCACTTGTGGCTGTCACTAAGTCTGGGGCTGCTTTGTGTGCGAGGGGCAGGCTGCCGCGACCCGTCCCGGTGACACACTGCGGGCACCCTCACGCCCGGCGCCTGCCCTCTCACAGCGGAGCGCCAGCGAAAGTTGGAGGACGCAGGAACTACAGCTTTGCTTTGTTCCCACTCCACGTTTCCTCAAAGTTCCACCAGCGGGGCTTGGAGAGGCCCCTTCGTGTGGAAAGGCTCACCCGCACCAATGGCCTTGGAGTTGGGGTTTTGGTTTTATTGGCTGATTGATTTTCTCCATGTGGGTTTTCCATTTTTCTCTTTAAGTAGCCTTTCTGTAGAAGGTGACTTTTTTTTTTTTTTTGGTGGGGGACTCGGGGATGGCCATCCTCTGTTGGCTTTCAAGACTTCACCCTTCACTTCTCCGAGCCTAACTTCCTGTCTGGTTGCTCACATGATGTCATTGTCTCGTGTGGATTATTCTAGTGGAGTCTTTTGCTCTGGGAACCGTGATTGTATAATCGCTAATCCCATCGAGGACTCTTAGTGTCCTGTGATGGCCGGGAGTGCCAGGGCTGGGGAGCTGTTAGTGCTGACAATTTCCTGACCAACCCTCTCTGGACCGTTTAGGATGATGGAAAATCCAGCTTTTATTTATTTTTTAAACTTTTGTAGAGAGGAAGCAGGATGAAAAGTTCAGTAAGACTAGTGAGCAGTCCACGGTTCCCCCGGCACTGGCAAGTACTCAGAACGAAGCCAAGTTGAGCCCACTTTGAGCCGAACTTTGAGTTTGTGGTGGAGTTTATGGGGTTCTTATTCTTCCCTTGTATCAGAGATGGTCTCATTAGCACTCCCAGGTTCAGAAAATATTATCTGAAGGAGAGTGAGGCTGAGCTCACAATAGACACTCTTTGGAAAGACACATATTCTTTCTTTTCCCTTTTTTGGAAGGGAGAGGGCGGCGGGAGTGAGAGTTTTACAGCACCGAAGTTTATAGGCTAGTTAGCTGCTCGATGATACAAAGTTACTCAAGTAATGTGCATGACACAGAAAAGGGCGGCAACTTATACAACAAGGTCGGGTTGCAGCTGACATTGAAGGAGGAAGTTTTGGAATAATAGCTGCTGTGACCAACCTTATCTCTAAGAAATGAATCCAGCTGGGCTAGTGGTGTTGCAGTCTCGGTCTCGTTACAAATTGGAATTTATTTCTTAGGGGTTAAGGTTAAAGTTGGCCACATGGGCAGACCCATACTTTGTAACTAATGCAGAAGGAGCCCTTGCTTTTGCATTAGGTTAGTCATCACAGCCTCTAACCTGCGACGAGTACAAGCAACCTCATTTCCAGGTGGAAGATGGCCTCTCCGTTTAGTAGAAAATGGCCTTTGTGTCTTTAATACTTCTCCCTGTGTTCTTTGTGGCTATAACTTAGCGAATGCTAGCATGCTCTGCAGAGTGATATGCATGGTTAGTACGATGAATGTGCCCTGTGTGTCTGAGAATATCTTTAAAGTTGTTGCGATAACTTTTTCTTAGGACAGCAAACCGTCCGAGTCAGTTCAGAGGGTTTGCCCACATTTTTCCCCCTTGTCTGTTACTGCTCTGCGATTTCACATTGAGACCTCTCGAGAGCCATGTTAACAACACAATACCTGCCAAGTGAAGTTCTTCCTATCCGTACCTGTTTTAAATGGATACCTTGGCCTGAATACTTGTTAAACCTTTTTCTGGGGGAGTCGTAGTCAGAAATCTGTGTACTTTTTGAGACAACATTGGATAAAAGTTCCTTAACTCTGGCACACATTTGAAGAATGGGAATGTGAGCCGATCATTTTTTAGATCCAGTATGAAAAGTTCTACAAAATAGCACCAAAGCAGGATGTGTTTAGCTGCCTTTTTATACCATCCCTGGGCGTCCATTTGGCTGAAATGTAAGCAACTCACCCAGGTCTCCACTGAGTATGAAAAGTAGACTTTACAAGTGGTCCATTTGTTTGTGCAGCTAGTCTACGGCGGTAGTTCTCAGTGGACACAGGCTCACACTCCAAATGTTTATATATTGCTTGGTTGTAATGCAGAACGCATTTTTCCATTGAAATTGCCTCATTCATTGTGGTTTGGTGCCCACGGCAGTCCCCAGGAGGCCGTCATCCAAGCCACAGGTTTGCACTGTCCAGATTTAACGAGGGCCCTAAGAGTAAATTCTCGCCTCTCAAAAATGGAGTTAGGTTTCTGGGGACACAGCCTCTCCTTTAGAACCCGAGAGGGACTTTTCATCTGTCCCTTAGCACCAGCAGGAGAGAAGTCCAGGCCCGCTTCAGGGTGCCTGCAGTGCACCTCGTGGGGCCCTCGAGGGGGGCAGAGCTTCGGGGTGAGCTGTGGCCCCAACCAGTTCTGGGCAGGCAGTCGGGAGGGACTGTTTCAGCAGCATCTTGAACTGCGTTCATGCACGAGGCAAGAACAGCCTCTGCTAGTTGTGCACGGAAAAGCAGGGACTGCGTCTGGCTCTACGTGGCACTTACTTAAAGCGCTGTTCTTTGGAGCAGCTCAGTCATGTTTTCTAAGCGTCAAGAGGCTTACTGAACCGGGGAGCCCCGTGCTGCGGAAGAAGTCGGTGATTCTTAGTCACAGCTATTTCTTGGGAGGCCGTGTGCTGGCTTCTGAGGCCAGTGTGACCAGCTGTGGGACTGGCATGTACACAGGTCCTGAGGCCAAAGAAGTGAAAGGAATGTCTGAGGGTCAGTGGGGCCGGACCAGCGGGGGTGAAAGGACGGTGGGCAGAGGTCAGGCCACGCAGAGTCACCAAAAGTGACCAGTGCTCTCGCTTGTCATTAGGCTTACTCATTACTGAGTGATTTACACTTTCTAAAATGCTATCTAACATATATAATAGGTGAGTTTTTACCCTTTATTTAGGTGTTAACATCCTTAACAAGTAAGATCATAACAGTTTGTACTAGTTACAAAATAATGCATTGGGCCAGCTTGATTTAAGTAGTTAAGTACTTTAAAATTTATTCAGAACAACTTTTCCCCCAGTCGTTTGGGTGTAAATCCTGAAAGTTTTTATTATATCGAGGACAAGACAATAATGAAGGTGGCTGGGGCTGAAGTTGGTTTAGTTGCTGTCTTTAGGAGATTTTTTTTTTCCCTGCGATTTTTCCAAAGGAACAGTGCTTTTATGCTTAATTTGGGCCACATGTTAAACCTGGACCGCATTTATTTGTGAGTACATTTCTTGCAGTAATAAATATGTAGAAGTCCAAGATCGTTAATTATCAGTACCTTAGACCTCATGCATTAATTCTGAGAACAGCCTCTAGGCAATGCATTCCTGATTGGGCTTCATATCTTTTATCAGTGTTTCCGAGAGGGACTTTAAAAAGATGGGGTCGTAATGGAATTTCCTCACAATCATCCCAAACCAATGTTTTCTAGTGTAAATTGATAAATTTTCTCACTGAGGGGGAAGATACCAAAAAAACGGAGACATTGTTCAAAATTATAGCTTCTTGTAGTGAAAAACAGGTACGATGTACTATATGCTTTTGCCTAAAAACTTGTAAAACTACTTTTTAACATTATTTAAAATTGTTTTGCTTGGAGAGCAAGCAAGATGAGTGATTTTTCAGAATGTCATTAAATGATACTGTTGAATGTGACTTGATTTCGGGGGAATGCACTGCGGGAGAGCAATTACTGCCCCGTGTCTGCAGCTACTTTGCTTCGTAGTTGGATGAAACGTGATGTTGGCGATTATAGATTTGTACTTGGCATGAATGAGGGAGAAGTACTTGATGATCTTTTAGATGTTTGGTTTATTTGTGAGGGAAGGAAAGAAATTCTCATTTAGAAGAGAAAATCAGCAAATTATGGCCTATGTAGTTTTTGTATGGTCCATGAGGTAAGAACGGTTTTGCATTTTTTAGTGGTTGAAAGGAAATAAAAGAAGAGTGATATTTTATGCTATATGAAAATGATATGAAATTGAAATCTCAGTGTCTTCATAAATAGATTTTTATTGGCAAGACACACACACGTATACACACACACACACACGCATGCACAAGATGGGGTTGAGAAAAATAAGATGGTTTCACCTTTATTTGGATTTTGGCATATAAAACTGTATTGTGCTGGGCAGAGAGAATTCAACAGTGCTGGTGGCAGAAAGTATTTCATTACTTTGCAGGTACTGCCCTCCCCCGCACCCCTCCCTTTCTATTGTCCCAGGAACAGAGATTTCCTGACCACTGGTCCTGGGTGGTCTGAGAGGAGGTGGAAGACGTGAGATTGGGTATGGTCATGGGTCCTTTTTGTTTTCCTCACGGTCGACTCATGACTGGTGAGAGACAGAGGCCTGAGTTTATGCTGCTAGTGTCACTCTGAATCCTCACAAGGTGACACAGGATTCATTTATTTTCCAAATAGTTCTTAAGTATTTCTTAAGCAGAGGGGAAAAGTGGGAGGGGACAGAGCTGGAGCGGAGACACCACAAACAGAATGTCACATTGGGATCCCAGAAGACCAAGCTGGCCACGACTGGTCTCCCTAGAGAGGCAGTGGCCATGGACACCGTCCTCCCCTGATTTTTATGAATTTTCAGTAATGTGTTATCTTAGTTTTGATTTTTTTCTTTGATCCAAGAATAAAGCTGTTGTGAATGTTTGTGTACAAGAGTTTGTGTGGACTCGCGCATTCTTTTCTTTCTTGGGCAGATACTAGGACCATGAGTGAGTGTTTAGCTTTATGGGAGATGCCAAACTGTAGCCACAGGTGGTTGCCCGCCTTGCATTCCCACCAGCAATCTGAGTGCTCCGGTGGCTCTACATCCCCAGCCCCGGCTCCTTAATTTTCGCCATTCTAGTGGGTTCGCCGTGGTATCTCTGCGTGATTTTAATTTTCCTACCCTGTTGAGTCATGATGTTGTGTTTCCTTTTCTTGTCTTTATGGGGATGCCTGATGATGTGGAACATTTAAAACAGTCTTTTGCCCCTCATTCTTTAAAAATTTTTTGTGGCATCGTCTTACTGAGTTTTAAGAATTCTTTATATATTCTGGGTACAGGTCCTTTCCTAGCTATGCATAATAAGTGTTGTGAATATATTTGCCCAGGCTTTGGTATGCCTTTTCATTTTCTTAACATTTCCTTTGAAGAACAGATATTTAAAAATTTTGATAAACTTCAATTTATCTTTTAATTTTTTAGAAGAGATTTGTGCTTTTTGTGGCCTAAGAAATCTTAGCCTCACCCCAAGGTGTCTTAACCTCAACGCTATTGACATTTGAGCTGGATAATTCTTTGTCGTGCGACTGTCCTATGCATTGCTGTCCTGTGCCTTGTGGGGTGTTAAGCAGCACCCCCCCGCCCCAACTCACCCTAGTTGTAACAAACAAAAATATCTTCACACATTTTAAATGACTCCTAGGGGTAGAATTTCCTCCAGCTGAGGACAACTTGTCTACGATCAAACAGATTTTCTCCTATGATTATTTCTATAAGTTTTATAGATCACCTTTTTAAGTTAATTTTTATGTATAATGTGAGGAAAGTGAGTTTATTTTCTATTAATACATCCAGTTTTATGTATTAATATTTTATGTAGGATGCTTGCAGCTCTTTTCAAATGAGATCGGGCTGTAATTTTCCCTGCTGTGCTATTGTTGAGTTTAGTATCCAGCATACGATCGCTTTGTGGAGAAAGCTGGGTAGCATTTAGCATTTTATATGCCGCGGAACAGTTTTTGTATAGGATCGACATGTTCTCTTTCTTACATTTTGGTAGAACTCACCAGTAAAACCGTCAGGGCCTTGTGCTTTCGTGGAGGTGGAGTGCAGTGGCGGAGTTTGGATTACGGTTTCAATTTTATCTACTGTATTGAGGTTTTCTACTGCTTTTTGTGCCAATATTAGTAATCTCTATTTGCATAGAAAATCGTCATTTTAATGTGTACATACATGAATATATAGCATGCGACTTTTGAAAATACTCTTTGTATATGTAGGTAGGTAAAAAAAAATTCCTGATATTTGTGTATTTTTTTCCCTTACTCATATTTACTAAAGATTTACATTTTTTTAGTCTTTTCAAAAGAATTAGCATTTTTATTTTAGTCACCATCTATATCACCCATTTATTTTTGATTTTATTCATTTTGCTGTCTATTACTAACTTCTTCAATTTTCTTTTTCTAGTTTGACTTAAAAGCTGAGATGTTTTATTTTAAATCATTTTACATAATGAAAAAATGAATTTAAAGCTGTATGTTTCTTTGTCCTGAGGACCATAGGTTTCGATACATAGTTTTTGATCTTTCCTGTCTAAATATTTTCTTCTCGGACTCCAAATTTCTAATTATTTCAACTTCCTGGACTCACTACTTTTTTAGAATCTTTGGATCCTCCCACCCCCATCATGACCAGTAAATGTGGTAGAATTTATTGACACTTCCCCTGTGGCCTAGCACCTACTCAAATCGTGTTCTGTGTGTTTGGAAATGCTCTCTGTTTGGTCAGAGTCTCACCAGTTGTACTTTTCAGCTTTTCTTTCTCCTGACTTGCTCTCTGCCCGGCTTGATTTGTCTTTTATACTTTGTATCTGGCTGCCGCTTTGGTTCGGGCTCCAGAAAATGCCTCGTAGCCCACCTCTCAGCTTCGCAGTTCTCGTTCATAAACTCTTCCGCCTTTCTGTTCTGTTTTTTTTTTTTTTTTTTAAATTTCATCAATTTTTATACAACAATTGACGTATAGTCACAGCTGCCTGCTCTTTGTTCACGGATGCCTCTCGGAAGACACCGTAAACTTTGCTCTGGTTGCTTTCTTCGTTCTTGTTCCGTGGGCCCCGTTCCTTTGTTGGAATTTGTCATCTCGTTTTTATGGTGCTGGTCCCCTTGTGGCCACTGGTGATTCCCGAGTGTCCTCCTTGCACACTGGCTCCTTTTGGACATTCGTTGCCTCTCCGTGTGCAGCTGTGCAGAGGGGGGCTGGAAGCTGTTGTTGGAGCTTGGCTATAAATTGTGTTCGGGGAGGCTGTGGGGGATGGGCAGGGCGTTCCTCTGGCTGGCGTGTCTCTGGCTGGCCTTCTAGTCTTAGGTGCTTTTCCGCCCTCCCAAGCACGACCCCCGGCCTGTTCCTGCCAGGAGACAGCTGCGCAGCCCCTGTCCATGGCGACTGGCCGAGTGCAGCGTGTCCTTCCTGCAGCTGGAAGCCACACTGTCGAGTTGGCCGCGGCGGCTCACTTTTCCCTGGATCTCAGCTCCCACCTCAGGAGAGGTGGGTGTGGAGGGGAGTCGCTGTCTTGGTTTTGAATCCAGACTCTTCCCTTCTCGAGTTGTGAGGCCTCAGGGAGCCTCCGAGGTCTTAAGTTCCTTAGGGTGTCACGTCATGTGTTTAGGGCGGATGTGAGAATCAGAATGTTTTTAGGTGGCTGGCCCATCCTCAGTGTTCGTAAGGGGTGGGGGTGGCAGTGATCGCTTTCCCTCTAAGTCGGGGTTGCTGCATTAGATCAGCGATGTTTCAGGCTCCGTTACTGTGTACCCCAGGTTCCCATTAGTGCCTTGGGGCGTCTGCCTTCACCAGACAGCGTTTTCTCGTCTGCTGTGTGCGTTGGCGCTCCACGAAGGAATCCTTTGGAGAAAGCAGCTTTTCCATTCTTTGAAAAAAGTTTTAAAACCACTGGACTATGTGATTCTTGGGGTCCATTTTGCATCCAGAGTTCTGTGGTTCTGAGGTATGCGTCCTTCAGGATTCCTTCACTTGCAAGTAGCAGAAAGCCCAACTCAAGTTCTCTTAAACGAGGAGGAGCTTGAGGACAGGGGCTGTGGGCTTTGGGCGGGTGCCAGGCGCCATATGTCAGGGCCGCCCGAACCCCTTCCCGCAGCTCTCTTGGCTTTGTCCTCCTTCCTGTCGCTGCTGCAGCACTTCTGCAGGCCAGGAAGTCCCAGCTGGCTTCTGCATGGGCTTCGGCGGTCAGCAGGGGCTCCTGTCCCCTCTCACACCTCACCGGGCCTCCTCGGAAGGAGTTGCGGGGCGTCTGTCGTAGGCGGAACAGGGAGTGCGAGCCAATGGGATGGGCGTGAAAGCCCCTCGCCAACCCCGCTTTCCTGTGTTACTTAAATGGCTGCTGCCGGCTCGGTTTTTGAGGTGCCCCGAGCAGCACGTCGACTGCCTGTTTGTGTTTGCGTCAGGCAGCGCAGGGCAGGTTGGCGAGAACCCCCCTCACGAGGGAGGTCCCAGGCCCTCGGTCCTCGAGAGCCTGAAACTTGCCCCTCAGATCGGCTGGGGCCCTTTGCTGGGATTTTCCTTTTTCTTTTGTGTGCTGAGGTCCCTGGGGTGGGGAGCCCTCCTCCAGAAACACGAGGAAGCCAGCTTCCTCAGGGCCAGGAAGCAGATTCCTACAAGTATTTCTGTTCGTAGGGGCGAGGAGAGTTAGAAGAAGTCAGATCAGGGAAGCATCGATCTCAGTTTTGTTTTAGGGCACCGAGGGACCCGGGAAGGAGCAAGAGGTGTAGACAAGCGAAGAGTAGCTTTTGGAATTCGGTTGCCAGTGAGCGGCCTGCGAGGAAAGTTCAGGGCCGTCTCTCAGCTCTGATGCTGCAGGTGTTCTTCACACACGTGTGTGAGGTGGAGGGCAGGGCAGGCGTCCGTGGACCACCGGATTTTGATTGTCTGTGAAATTAGTTTGTTGCCTTCATCTCCCTCCTAAAACCACTTGTACGTTTTCAAATGCTGTCTTGTATCGAAAACAAAAACTTCCCCCATGCTCTCTGCTCTCTGCCCCTGGCCTGGAAACAGAAACCCAAACCACAGGCATGGACGCGCCTGAGAAGGGGGTTCCTAGAAGTGACAAGGCTGTGTTTCCACTGAGTCACCTCACTCTCAGGTCCCTCGGAGGCTCCACCCCCTGCTCTGCTGTAGAGTCCATACCACAAAGGGGGAGCCAGCTGGGCTCGCTCTCCTGTCTGTTTCAAGTCGGCCCTTAGAGGAGGCAGTGGGAGTGCGAAGCGTTGGTTGACATTCCGAGGCAGGAGGAGGGGCGGGCTCCTCTGAATGGGGTCCATGATCCCAAGGCCTTTCTGTATGATGACATTTGGGCAGAGGCCACGAGGGAGTGGGGGAGTGAACCGTGCATCTACCGGGGTGGGGTGCTCTGCAGGGAGCGTGGCCGACGGGGTTGGGGAATGGCAAAGGGCCGTTGTGGCCCGGGCAGCGTGGGTGTCTGAGAGGATGGAGGGGAGGAGCAGGGAGGAGGCAGAGGATGGATGGGCCCTTGTGATGGCTCTGACTCTTGTTCTGGAGGTGGGACCCCTGGAGGCTTTTCAGCAGAGTGACGTAAGGTGAAGGTGGCCCAAGGGGGAAGCTGAGAGTTTTTGTAGATCAGGTAAGAAATTATAATCGGTTGGACCAGGGTCGTAGCAATGGGTGTGGTGAAAAGTGGTCTGATTCTGGATACTTCGAAGGTGGAGCTGATAGGATTCGCTGATGTTGAGTTATGGGATATGAGGAGAGAAAGAAGAGAAAGGTTTTTGGTTGGTGCACTTGGAAGAATGGAGTCGTCCCTTTCAGAGATCGCGAGGGCTGTGGGACAAGCGCGTCGGGGGGGACGCGAGGGCGTTTGGCTTGGCCGTGACCATGTTGCAGAGCCTGCGGGACAGCCAAGTGGTGGGAGGTCAGTTTCCTCAGTGAGCTTGGAGGCACGGTCTCTGCTGAGGGTAGCAACTTAGTAAACGTTTGCTGCTTCTCTTCAAGTTACGTTTAAGCTGGTGAGTGATAGTGTTCGCAGATGGCCCCGTAAGAGTGTGGGACACACAGTTGCTCAGTGCATGTTCCTCTTGTTCTTAAAAGTCTTTAAGGAATAAGTGAGATAATGCTGTTATTTTTAGATGAACGTCTACAGGTGATGTCTGACCGGCCACCACAGGGCTGTGCTGTGTCCTTTTCCCAGCTGGGTGTTGAGTGTCACGGGTCTCGCAAGCCAGTCTGACATTTGACCCCGGCATATTCAAAGCAGACTCTTCTCCTGGTCACCCCATCCGCCTGGTGACCAGCACCTGCGAGTGGCCTCATCAGCATCATGAACAAACCCGCTGAGCTGACTGCCTGGAAGTTAGGAAGGTGGACCTTCCCTTGTAGTTCTGAAGGAAGGACGCTGTGTCTCGGAGGGGTTTCTGTCACCAGTGTGACAGCTGACTAGGGGACTGAGCAAGAAACTTTGAATTCTCTGCAGTGGGCTGGGTTGACTTTCAAGGAAGTGGAGACATCCATGTAATTAAGGAGGTTTAGCCTGTAATCCAACCCTCTTTATGCATACGAGGGACAATGTATGAGAACATCCAGATAATTACTCTGATTTAAAAAAAATCCTCAGAGCAGGGTTTGGAGCTGAGAGGCAGGCCTGCGTCCTGGTACCAGAGTTGAGATGCAGCTGGCAGAGCGATGGGTGGACAGGCCATCCTCTTGGCGGCTTTACGTCGTGGTGGGCACTTTGCACACCTTGCACGCCCGTGCAACCGCTTCGCTTCAGAAAGCGCACGTCCTGCCCTTTCTCCCCTGCTCCTCTGCCCGCAGTCTTAGATTCAGCAGCTCTCTTCTGGTGGCAGCTGGTGGCTGCGTGGTACAGGCTCTCGGGGTAGGCCCAAAGTGGTCGGCCTGGCCTGAGAGATCCCAGGAGGCTCCTGGTGTGTGTGTGTGTGTGTGTGTGAGTGAGTGAGTGAGAGAGAGAGAGAGAGAGAGACACACACACACAAGCACACACAGAGACGGAGACAGAGACAGAACTGAGCCCCCGAGGCTGCTGAGGCCGCGCGTGCGTGTGTGTGTGAGTGTCTGTGAGTGTGTGAGTGTGTGTGAGTGTGTGAGAGAGAGAGAGAGAGAGAGAGTGTGTGTGTGTGTGTGTGTGTATGTGTGTGTCCTGAGTCTCCGTTGGTCTCTGTTTTGAGCTCCATCAGCTCCGTGGAGATGGCCCAAGACGAGGGCCTGGCCCCTTCCTCTCTCTTTCCTCGCCAGTGCCTCGCCAGTGCTTTGCCAGTGTCATGTGACATTCCTTTAGGAGGCCCCAAACCAACTTTTTTTGTAAACTGGAGTTTTGGGAGTCTGAATCCTTCTGTTGATGGCAGATGAAAGCATTTGAGCAGAGTCTTTCAAAAACTCTGTGCCCCCAGTCTGTTTTCCTCACAGCGAACTAGCGGGTGGCTCAGTTCGTAGACCAGGAAGATGGGGCTCAGAGAGATGGAGCGTGACCCACACGGCTGGTCAGGGCGGGGCAGGAGTCGAGGCCGGGACTGTGGGCTCTTCCTCCTGCTGCCATGCTCCTGTCAGAGGGACACTCCCCTCCCTCGGTTCCACATGACCTCTGCTAGTGCTCACCACGCTGGTCGCGAGGCTTTGCCGGCCCCCGTTTCCCGCCCCCGGCGCCCGGGGTTCTGGTGCTGACTTAGCACCTTGCTTCCAGCCGGATCCCTCTCTAGCCAACTGGCTTTCTGCTGCTAGACCTCGTGGAACTACCACGGAAAAACAGAGTGTGTCTGGCACGTCCTCGCCCTATTTTTTTTTGCAGGCCCCATATCTTTATCCACAGCTTTGTGGGTTTGTTAGAATAGGAAGTGAAGTACTTCCTATATAAGCTTTGGCCATGCTGCGTCAAACCCGTGTGTCCTCTGGCCTGCAGGTCGGGGTGCGGATTACCACGCCGGATCAGCTAGATCTCTCTCTTTCACGGTCAGCCACGGAGCGCTGCTGGACCGCAGTGGCGACATCCTGCTGCAAGTGTCCATTTTGGGAACTCTGCTTCTTTCCACGTCCTCCGTGCTGCCTGCTCCCTTCCCTCCCCCTGCTCCCCACCCCCCGCCCCACCCTTCTTAGTTTAGGAGACTGTTCCAGATTTTTGAAGGTTACTGGGCTGGATGTATGAGCTGAGAAGCTCTCTGATCATGATAAGGGGCAGTAGTGAGCCAAACGATTTCCTGAATATTCTGTTAGAGGACTTGGACGCAGGCCAAAGTAGGAAAATCTTTTTTTTTTGATGTTCAGGTTGGAAAGACTTTGCATCCCTCTCATCCCCCAAATTTTGGATTCGCTGCTCACTCTAGACTGAGAAAAACATTCCTCTAGCCGGTGACCATGCTGTGTGAGCTTAGCTCGTACATCACCACCTTTATTTTAAAGGAACCCGAATTATAGATTCATACATGCTTATTAATTTTATTACTGATTCCATTGTACCTCTATCCTGCTTTATATACTGATAATTATAGGCTGGTTTTAATTGTATTAAAATGTTTAATAGCTGTGTGACCATCACCATGACCCCAAGACTCACAGCTCAGAGTGAAGCCGTGGCCATACAGGAGGCAAGGACAGATAACAGCTCACGGCGCTGTTTGTGTTGGAGGGGAGGAACTCGGTTTTCTAAGATTTTTTTTTTCTTTAAGGGGTTTTGCATACCATAATTTTACAATTGAATTTCATATACTTTATTTTAAATGTTAGCTGTTTTTAAAATGAAAGAATACCAAATTATATTTTACAGAGTGTTGCATTTTTGCAGGTACTCAGTGACAACCTACGTGAATCCTTGAGAGGCATCCCCAAAAGAAACCAGTGTCAGTTTAGAGATACTGTCCGGTCATAGCCTCTGGCTTTTTCTTTTGAGTTTTCTCTTTCTCTTGGACAGACGTTTATACCTCATCCAGGGGAGGTGTCTCTGCTTTCTCTTCACGGAGCTTTCAGGACGCTGGGCACTTGTGCTGGCCGACAACGGGGTTTGCTTTTCCAGTGCTGCCCCCTGGTCGCTTTCGTCCTGCCCAGGGCCCCCGAGCGTGGCGTTTGCTGGGCGGCGTGGGCAGGGCCGGCACGCCTTCCTGTCTCGGGCTGGTTGACAGTGCGCTGCTTGTGTGCTTCCTTCAGCTTGGTAATCTGCCAACACCTTTCAGGATATTATGAAATGTAAACCAAATGAGGTTAAAATGGACCCTCTGTGCCACTGAACAGACGCGGACTGAGTGCGGGGGTCCGCGGCAGTTTCGGCTGGGGCCGTGGGATTACTCGGGCAGACAGTCTCACGCTTTCTTTAAAGGGAGGCCTCGGCCCCTGCGCTTGGCATGTCCGGTGTGACGAATTGTCCACGTGCAGGGTGTGTTTCAACCACAGAATTCGCTTTAAAATTACAGGTCTCTTTGCCTCGTGGGGGACTTCGGTCATCTCCTCTGGTCCCTGCTGGATCTGATGGTTCGGTTGGGGGCTGTTTCTGAGTCACCGGTGACACTTCTTGGACTCTTGGTTGGGATTTTGGAAGGGCCGCTCTCTGCTGAGCTAGGTCATTCTGGAGGAGAGTGAGTCTGAGATGAGGAAAACCGTAGATGTTCCGTCTCAGTGGGGTCCTCAGGCAGCCTGGTCCAGAGCCAGGCGAGGGCAGCCAGTGGGAAAGAAGGGGCTGGGGGAGTGACCTGCTTTCCGTGGAAACCAGCGGGGGTGGGAGGAGAGGTTCAGGACGTCGTGGCTCTGGTGTTGGGCCATCGGACTGTGCGAAAGGGAAAGCAGACCGATCTGGTGATCGGCGTGACGTGATGCCGCCGGCTCTTCAGAAGGTTCTCAGCGTTTCCTCGGCCACCCTCAGAGGTCCTTACTCACTAAATCTGCCATTCCAGTGGCATTTATTGTCACAGGATTGAAGCTAAAGTTTCGTGGACTATTTTGCAAGTTTCAAGGTTGTAATTGAACCTGAATATTTTCTGAAAAGTTAAAAAAACCTTTCAAGAATTGAAGATAAGCAAGGCCGTTTATTACAGTGGTGAAGCACATTTGCCCTTGGGGCTCTGAGGGACCGGGGCACAGTCCTTGCCTTGTCATTTCCTGATCGTGTGATGTTGGGTGAGGGGCTCGATCCTTCTGAGCCTTGGACCGTGACTAGAGAGTTGAGTAATGGCAGCAAGTGCTTGGTGGCTTTGCCCAGATGTCAGAGCGTGTGGTGAGAGCTGCATGCGATGCGGTCCTCGTCCACTCCGCCCGTCAGCGAACGTTGGTTCTGTGCCTCTGTGCCCACGGCTGGTCCTTGTCCTGGGCGGGCGGGCGTTTAGCGCCCTGAGGAAAGTTGCAGTGGGGTGCCTGAGGCTCTGGCGCTGAGTAGTGGGAGAGGCCAGCGGGGCGAGCGTCAGACCTGTGGGTTCAGGGGCCGAGCCCACGCGGCCAGGAGGGCTCACTGCGTGAACGTGGGTATCCAGCATTGGTAGCTCTGCTTGGAAGTGAATTTGGACTTTTTGAGCGTGGGAGGGGACGTCAATCGGCCGCATTCTACATGCTGGCGAACGAGGTGGAATGGCAAGGGTTTTGCTGGCTCTCGTTACGTGTCAGAGCCAGGGTGGTTGCGCAGACGGTTTTGTGTCCAGGAGAGCAGTCCTGACTGGGAGCGGGCTGCCTTGACCGCGTTGCGCAGGGCTGGGGCGGCGGGCAGGGTGTCCGCGTGCTTCCCGCTGACCACCTGCTTCCTTGGGCCTTTGCGGTCCTCCTGCTCCACCTCTTCGCATCCCGTGTTTCCGTCAGATGAAGTGCCTGTAGCCGAGAGCCCTGGTGAGCTTTAGAAGCCTCCATACTGATATGGGTGTTAGAAATTTAAGAAAATACCGCTTGGGCTTTCATGCCTCTCCTGCTGCGGGAGGTGCTTGTGCAGCAAATGTATTTAAAACATTCGCAGGCGCGCATGTGCACGTGTGTGTGTGTGTGTGTGCGCGTGTGTGTGTGTGCGTGTGCGTGTGTGTCTGTGTGTGTGTGTGTGTTTGAGTAAAGGCTACGTTTCCACACAGCTTGCAAATATTTTCTTCCAGAGGTTTGTTTCTTGCCAAAAATCTAAAATTTTAATATACAGCTCAATTTTTTTCTTTGATCTAATATGTTGGTCTCATTTTTTCTGTCAGTTTATTTTCTTAAGTCTTAAGAAATAGCTTAGTCTAGGATATAGACTTTTCTGTGAATCTCAGCTGAATGGTTTCACTTGGCTGTTAAATGAGTTATGTTGTTGGTTTTCCTAATTTTGGCTGTATGTGTTCACCTCAGGTAAAGATTTTTCTAGTGGACAAGCTTTCGGACAAAAGTTTATTATTCCTCAAAGATATCATTAAATTTAATTTAGTCTATAATACTTTATTGCTTTTGAAACCACTTTCTGTTTCTATAATATGATCATGATGCTTTAAAATCTTAGCATAAATTCGAAGAATGATTTCAGCCTAGGCCATTCTGGCAGCTTGGCCTTTAATATGGCAAAGAGTCTAGAATCATTTAGTCGCAAACACGTAATTTTCTTAAACAGTGCTATCAGACATTTGTATGACTTCCAAGTTTATTATGAAATAGTCTTTAAAAATATTTACTTCGAGCAGAAGCGTATCTAGATGATAACTTAATGTAACTGGAGTGCACACCAGAACAACACACTGGTTTTTGGAAAACGCTTCATGAGTTTTCAGGTAGATTATTTTAACCGAATGATTATTCCTGAGCTCTTAATGATACAAGGCTCTGGGCAGGTTTGTTTGTTTTAAAGTGGACGTACGTCCACTGGACGCAGAACGTCTCAAGTACTGATGGCCTGCAGATGTCTTGACCGTGTCGTTCAGACACAGGCCGTGGCCATCCTTTCCTTTTTTAGCGATGTGACTGAGGACTTCACCCAGCTGCCGCTGCTTGGGAGTGTGAGTGCCATCGAAGGCCCAGCCTGGAGGGGCCGCCCTGTGGCGAGTGGTTAAAGCAGCCCCCTGAAAAGAGCCAGCGCTTTCAAGGACCCTGCCTCCCTTCTCCCGCAGCCACTTACCATTTGATAATCTTGACAAAGCAAATAGGAATGGAGCAACACTTTTTCTTTCTAGGGACCCTAATCACCAGATGAGCAGAACGATATTCTTCATTTTACTCTTTTTCATCTCTTTTCTGTTCCCAAACACACACTCTTTACATCTACCTCATTTAAATATCACCGCTACAAAAACAGCAGTGGATTTCTTTTTTCTTTTTTTTCTTTTTCTTTTCTTTTCTTTTTCTTTTTTTTCTTTTTTACAAAAGATCAGTGTTTTAGGTATGGTGTGGATTTCTTTAGAGTTGATTCCCACCAGTCAACTCATTCTGAAATGACACCTTTCTAGACACCTCTCTCGGATGCGTGAGACTGTAAAACAGCTTAATGACGCCACTGCTAAGGTAGTAAACTTGACGTCTGGTGTCCTGGGAGAACTTAGTCATCTCTCCGGAACGAGAGGGAATAGTTCCTTTAATTAACCATAATTAATAGAAAAGTTTTACTACGACTCTGCAAACAGAAACACTAGCTGAACGTTTTGAGGAAAGATCCACGGTGTCTTTTCTTCGAGGGGCCTTCCTTTGCGTCAGGTACGGAATCAAAGCCACTTCCTTTTCTCTGCGGGACCCGGCGTGCCCAGGCGTCTCTCTCTGCCTGCACCTTCTACTGTCCTCATGTCCCTGCTGCAGCCACACTGGCCTCCTGTCTTTTCCATCAGCACGCTGAGTCCATTTCTGCCTCAGGACCTTGCAGTGGTCAGTCCGTCTGCTGAAATATTCTTCCCACCTTGTCTCCCCCGGGGTTCCTCCTTTTTGTCACTCTTCCTCCTTTTTGTCACTCAAGCCCCGGGGCAAATATCCTCTCTGAAGACTTGTCTGAAGCAGCTACTCAGCCACGTTGTGTTTCTTTCGGAGCAGCACATACTCGTAGGTGGGATTATCCTGTGTGTTTGTTTTCCTGTTTATTTTTTGACCTCCCCTGGAATATACCCCAGGAGGGCAGCGACTTTTTGGTGTCAGTTTTGATCATTGCTGTACTCAGCGCCTCTGCAGTAAGTCCTTGAAAAAATTTGTGAAGCAAATGAATAAAGGTTAGTGAAGTTCAAAGGAAACAGCCCTTCTTGATGGGTTATTTTCTCATGCAGTTTAACCCTCCTGACTCTAGGAGCAGCTCTGAGGTGTTCCCGGTGAGAAACGGGGGGAGTGCAGTGGCAACTGCTTTTGTGCTGGCGTCACCCCAAGGCAGGCGCTCGTTACCGAGCACACCAGCCTGTTTTTCAGGTTGCTGGCAGTTCAGTGGCTGGCAGAGCTTCCGGGGGAACAATCTGCCACCCTGCCTGAGTGCTTACGTGTGCTTATGTCGCTCGGCTTCTTGGCAGGTGGATGCGATCAGCCCCCTGACCGGCGTTCAGGAGAATGCCGGAGTCCTCGCCTGTGAAGAGCCCCGCTGTGCTTACCGAGCACACCAGCCTGTTTTTCAGGTTGCTGGCAGTTCAGTGGCTGGCAGAGCTTCCGGGGGAACAATCTGCCACCCTGCCTGAGTGCTTACGTGTGCTTATGTCGCTCGGCTTCTTGGCAGGTGGATGCGATCAGCCCCCTGACTGGCGTTCAGGAGAATGCCGGAGTCCTCGCCTGTGAAGAGCCCCGCTGTGGGATTCCTTCACTGACGGATAGGCTAGTGGGGAGACTTCTTCCAGGTGGGAGGGCGTGTCGCCTGGTGTTCCCTGCCTAACACAGCCATTGCCCCGATGCCCAGTGGAAGGCAGCTCTGGGGAGTGCTTTCAGTTGTCCAGGTGGCACTCCTCGGGTAGAAAACGCCTGATAACGCCGGTGTGCTGACCTCAAGGCCTCGCCCCGGGCGCGCCACCACCCCTGGCCTGGCCAAGCCCTAGCGATTCTGTTAATTTCTCTCCCTTCCTTTCAGCGATTCGGTTGAGTTAACACAGTATCTGCATTTTGCAGGGAACGTTTTAGTCACAGTCCTCATTTCCTGTCTGTGCCCTGGCTGAGGAAATGACCCCCGGCTTACAAAACAGACAAAGCTTACTCCCCCATCAGAGTGGAGAATCGAGAATAATTGTTTTGACAGAAGTGACAAACCATTATTTTGTCCCTAGTATGCAGATGGATTCATTAACAGTTACTCAATAGCTACTTTGCCAGAGTTTTGAACAGACAATGGGTTTTCATGCACGTGAAATGCTTGTCACAGTGGGTCAACCTAAAATAAGAGTCTGATTTCGAATCAGATAGTTGACTCACCGCACACCTTCATCTTGTCAGTTCCATCTGAACCGTGGCTGTAAATTACAAGGTGAAACCAGAAGTACAACTGCCTTTCATGCCACAACTAGTTTTTCAATAAGATAAAGTGAAAAACATCCCTTTTGGCTTTTCGACATTCTGGTGTGATTGGAATGGTTACTATCTTATATTTAACGTGATTCTTGAGCAATTACTTACCTGAGTAGCTATTCTTAAATTAACGGTAGGATTTTAAGAATTTTGGTGATTGTTAAGTCTCGAGGTGGCCTCAGGGTGGATGGAACCAGCACAAGGTGGCATTTAGTGGTTTCTGCCCTGCCTTCTATTCACCTTAACACAGTTGACTTTTTAGTATTTTTGGCTAATGAAAGTTGTGATGGTTTTAAGCAAATGTGGCTTGAATGTAAAACTAGAGAGAAGTTTAATTATTGGCAAATCAGCGATGGTGATGAATTGTTTTTCTTCCTTTTTAGTTACACATGGGAAGCTTTTGATACCAACAATCACGTGCTGTATAAAATCAGCGTCTGTGGGAACGTGGATGTTGCCCAGTGTGGGGCGTCGAGTGCTGTTTGTATGCACGACTTGAAGACAAACAGCTATCGTTCTGTGGGTAAGTAAATCTGTCCTTGAATTACCGAATGTACAGGACCCCTGTTTTGCAAGAACGATTATCTGTATATAGCTCTCTACAGTTATATTTGCTTATAATACGTAACACGCATGTTACGTTTTATAATAGTTCAATGTGGTAACAGTTGAAACGTTCACTATGAGATTGAATTATGTTCCTTCCATCCAGCGGATAGGAAGAATTATGCACGTTTGTGTTTATTGATATAGAAGGACGTTTCCTATATGGCTCTGCCTTTTCCTGTTGTTCTTAAACCCCGTCTTTACTTTTCTCCCTCCTACACCCCCATTTCCTCTAGTGTCCAGTCTCTTCCCCCTCATAACATTGTTTTCTTCTGTGGTCATTTGATTCTCAGGCAGCCTGTGGTCACATGGGGTCAAGGTGGTCATTGGTTTTAGGCTCACATCAAAATTAAATGATCCTAAGGGCAGCCCCAGGGGAAAAAGGCGCAGACCTTGCTTTCCTAGGGCTCATTTTATTTCCCCATGGGGTCTCCTTTCGGGCCGGGATCCCTTTCCTCTGAGTCCGAGTGGGCTGACAGCCCCGCCAAGTGACAAGGAGCGGGAGGGGGCACTGCCTGAGTGAAGGGACGTGGGGCAGACATAAAGGCCGCCAGCGCCGTTCTCGGATTGGGCAGCATGGGTGTCCACTGCGACCTTTGACCAAGGCAGTTTGCCGAAGTCTCATGGTGAGGGCCAGGCATGAGATGGAGATGGTGTGTGACCGGGACGGAGCGGCAGCAAGAAGCGGATGTGACGTAGGATTTTGGCGTTGGGGGGACTGCTTACTGTGTTAGTTCTGCCTGTCATTTTGAATGGAAACTCCTAACACAGTTAAAAGAGCTTTTCAGCAAGCAGTGTGAGAGGAGTAAGGTCTTCAGGGTCTGCTGGTTGAGGCCCAGCTCCTGCTTGGTTTCCCTCTCTCCCACCGAGGAGACTGTCGGGCTGAAAACATGGTAAGAGGGATTTGCGGCCCAGGATAGAGATCTGAGGACGCACCAGGTTGTTCTGAACTCTCGGGTCAGACAAATTTATTATTTTGTGATGTACTTAAAAAACTTGCAAATGAGATTGCCATTTTCCTGATTGGGACCTTTCGATGGTTCATGGAGAGAGGCCACACGTGGATCTGTCAGACAGTGTTACTCAGGTTTTCAGAAAGAGGAGTTGTTTTCTTCTTGACCTTATTGTAATACTTGACTGTAGTATTTTTGGCTAATGAAAATGTGTCTTCTAGTTTATGATAGTTTAGTGTAGATTCATGTAACACAGGTACCAGAAGCAGGCAAGTCAGTAGGAAGATGATCTGTGAGGTTGGCATAGCTGTACAAAATTTGCGAATGACCAAGTTAGATAGGCTTTGAAAGCCAGGCAGGAGAGTTGACATATTCTGGGGTAGGTAGTGGATCCATTTGAGATGTTTTGTGATGGTAATGGGGAGGTGATCTGATAAAATGTGTTTTTAGAAAGCTGGGCCCAGTGGAATAACAAAGGTTGGTTAAAGGGTCTTGAGAAGCTGAAGGTAACTACATGAGTTAAAAGCTAAGTTACAGGTTGATGATGATAGAAACCAGCAGTTCCCAATCTCATTTTACTCGCAGGCATGCGTGACAGATACTTTTCCCAGAGCTTCAAACTCCCTAAGGGAGAGAAGAATGCTAGGTGATGTGTACTTTCAGCCCTAGCAATGATTACCCTGTCCTTCAGCTCAAGAAAGCAAACTAGTGTGAGTGGATGAAAGTGACGTTCACATTAGTACAGACGTCATCTTGAATCAGCTCTCATTTTGCTAATTTGTGTTATGCAATAGAAATAACTAAATTTGTCATACATTTTCTTTTATAACTAAATAATAACTAAGTTTCTTGTGCACTTATGTGACAGGCATTATGTTTTTAAGTAAAGCATCTCACCGATTTTATTCAACAACTTTTGAAGTGGGTGATATTCATCATTTCCCTCACTTTATAAATGAAGACACTGAGGACAGAATGGGTCAGCTGCTTGGCCAGAGGTTGCGTGATTGTGAGTTTGAATGCCAGCAGGCCAGCTCCAGAGTCTGTGTGCTTATCTGGGGCTGTGTTGTTTTGAGAGTCACAGAGGCACATCAGACAGTTGTAGAGCTAAAATGGGAACCATGGCGAGAAAGTTGAACTCCCGAGAAATTAACTTCTTATGAACCGACTAGCAAGGAAAAAAAAATAGGAATTTTGAGAACAGCCACAAAAACTGGAGCTCCCAGTAAATCAGAGGAACAGGAGAGCTAGCATGGCAGCAGATCCAAATGCATATGAACTTACTGTAGGACCAAGAGTTCGGGTGTAATTTAGGTGTTTATCTGTTAGCAAACAGTATCAGACCTCTCCTTCATATCATATGACAGAAATTACAGACCAGTTACAATGAAAAGGGAAGAGACAATAGGACATTCAGAACAAACCTATGTAAAATAGAAATATAATCTAGAGGAGGTAAGAGCTTCTCTTAGATGATAATACAACGCAGGAGAAAAATGGCAGTCTAAGAACAGGCAGTCCACAAAGAGGAAATCCTGATGGTCAGTGCAACTTCATTAGTGAGCCAGGTGTAAATGCAAGTCAGAGCAATAATGAAATCTCGTTTTTCTTCAGTCAGATTGGCAGAAGTTAGATGGTTGCATCATAGACTGTTGGCGAGGAGCCTTGAAATGGGCATATTCATATATGTTGCTATAGGAGGATGGTCATCTGCAATCCTTTAGGAAAATAATTGATGCAAGTTTTATAGTGCCTACAAAAGCATTTTTTATACTTAGAAACGAATATTAAAACCTAAACTTTGGTTTAAATAATATGACATTATTTTTGATAAAAAAAAATCATACATTAGTTCTTCCTTAGACAAATGATATTGTTACATATATAGATCTGTAGCAGAGTTTAGCAGTCATTTTTATTGGGCCTGTGAACAAGATTTGGTTCCATTTACAACCTAGCTGAATCATCACCACATTTTAAAATGATTTATACATTTTATATATTTGATTTCCTCTCACAGTACTTCAGATGTGTGATCTGACAATGAAAACTTAAGCAGTAATAAAAACTTAACACATTACACTTACATTTAATACTTTAAACTTATAAATTTGATGAACCTGAAATTCTTAGATGTTCTCATCCTGTGTCACAGTCTAAATCAGATGCTCAGTTGTAACCTTTGAATTGGTTATAACGTTAAACATTGCAAGTCTGTAAAAATACTGAATATGTTCAAATTCCCCCTGACATCCTAAATATGAATATTATGGTTTTAATTTAATCTGAGGGTTAAAAGCTGTATATACACGACAGGAACCCTGTTACCAGCCCTTTTGAGGCAATGTGCCCGCTAGGGTAATGTTAATTGAGGTCACTCACCACCAAAGCTTGGGATTCTGGCTGTCTTCTTGTTGGTGACCTGGTGGGACACAGTGAATCCGATTGTAGTCACGGTGTCAGATGACTTCATTTACTCAGGAGACTGGTCCTGACTTTAGGTGATAGTTAAATTGTGGCTCATGTGTACACTTACAGAAATCTCACAACAGCCATCCAGGTTGATCACTGGATTGAATTTTGCATCTTTCAGTATTAAGATGTGAAAGTATCTTTTCCTCTTAAGCTCTATATTCATTTTCTTAAAACCATGTAATTGTTTGATATTTTAAGATACCTGGTTTAGTTTTAGATTTAACTCATGTTTTTGTCTCATGTATGGTCTCTCCTGAAAGTCTGGCAGTATCTGTTAAATTTTAAAATATATATTCTTATAACCTACTTTTGTAAATATTACCAATAAAGGAATCAGCGCTGTACATAGATTTCTGTACAGTATATTTTTTGTAGTGTTAATTGTGGCAAATATGCTGGAACAACCTAACTCTATGGGGGACGGTTCAATAAATTGTATATTTTATTTTGATTTACTTGGTTAATTCACATCTAAAAACGTATATGAATAAATTGTATTTTAAAACAGTCAACACTTAATATTCATTTATTTATAACAAATACTCGAGTGAATCAGTCACTAAAACAGACAAAAATCCCTTTTCTCATGGCGCTTACAGACAAAAACAACACTGGCTAAGTAGTACATTAGAATGTGACGAGTGCTGTAAAAAAGGAGGGGGAGGAGAGGGGTGCTGGCGTTTTCAGGGGTACGTGTTCAGGGATATTAAGTGGGGGACATGTTGCTGAGAAAGGGACATGTAAGCAAAGACTTGGAGCTGAGAGAGTGAGTCTTGTGGCTCCCGGGGGAAAAGCCAGTGCAGGGGACGAGGGGGAGTCTCTGAGGAGGGTAATCGGTGGTAGCAAGAATAGAAATCTCTTTTAAAGAGCGTTGATATAAAGAGGAGCAGAAAAATGAGGCAGTAGCTGGAGGAAAACCTGGGTATAGAGGATTCTTTGTCAATTTGGTGAAACAACATGGATAGTCCACTTTGAAGGACACGACACAATAAACACAGGAAAGTGGGTAGCGAGGGAAGCCTAACTCGAGCACACCGGTGACTAGCACGGAGAGGGCTGTCTGCCTGCCTGGCAGGCTCTGATGGATGTGTTGGCGAGGCCCGGCGGCCGCGCGGTGGGCCCTGGGGCCGCTCGCGAAGTTGGGATCATCAGGCCATGCAGCCTCAACGAGGCCGAGTGGCGAGCTCGGCTGGGTTCGGCCGGGGACGCCGAGGGTTGCAGGCGAGGCCTGGCAGGCCCGGAGCGCGGCCCGGTCTGGCGGGCTCTGGTGAGCGTGGCCTGGCGCGCAGGGTCTGGACGACCCGGCGCGGCCTGGCCTGGAGAGCGTGGCCTGGTCTGACGGGTACGGGCGAGCGCGGCCTGGCGGGCCTGGCGCGCAGGGTCTGGAGGACCCGGCGAGGTCTGGCCGGTAGAGCGTGGCCTGGCCTGGCGGGTACGGGCGAGCGTGGCCTGGCGGGCCCC
>NW_006438073.1:5078193-5084329 GCF_000325575.1 Pteropus alecto
TTCTCGGGAGCTGGCCGTGGGCCTGGCGTGCTGGCCGCCGCCCCGCAGTCCTCGCCCGGCTCTTGTCCGGGGAGGACGGCCAGGCTGGCCGGTTGCCGCGGTTCGCTGCCGCGGTTCGCTGTGGCCTCTCCCCGGGTGCCCGGGTTGGCAGCCGGTCTCGAGAGGCCGCCTGGCGGAGGATCGGGCAGAGGAGGAAGGCGAGAAAGACGGGCGGGCGCGATCCCGATGGGCCTGGTGATGAGGGATGCCGGTGCCCCGCGCCGCGGCGGCAGAGCGCTGCCGGATCCCTCTCGGCCTGAGGCCAGGGACCTTCTCGTTTCCTTCTCAGGGTGGGCCCAGCAGTTATGAGAAGCCCCAGGAGCTCTGGGCACAGGGCCGGAACGGGGCGCGTTGTGGGGGAACAGGAGGCGTGGGGGAGGGTCTTCAAGGTGGGGGGCTGCGGCCCCTGAGCGCCCTCTTGTGTCTGCAGCGTGTGCCGCTTCCCACCAGCTTGGCCCGCCCTCGGAGTCTCCTGGAGCGCCGGGCTGCAGGGGCGCACCGAAGCTCCGCCCTGTCTCCCAGCTTTAGACACACCCCCTGTGGGCGGGGCTAAAAGGCGCTGTCCATAGGGCGCTGTCCTCGGTCCCGGAGCCTCAGCAGGGATTCTGTGGCCTTTCAGGGAAAAAAAAAAGAAAGAAAGAAAG
Source organism: Pteropus alecto (assembly GCF_000325575.1). NCBI lineage: Eukaryota > Metazoa > Chordata > Mammalia > Chiroptera > Pteropodidae > Pteropus > Pteropus alecto. The sequence continues at coordinate 5,078,877 of NW_006438073.1, forward strand.
AAAAAAAAGGATTTTCGAACTGACCTCGGGAGTTTCAGGCAGACCCTTGCACGTAGGTAGGCAGGATAAAGAACCGCTGTACTGTCAGCCCGATGATGTAAGGCATCTCTGAAACCCATTACCCGATCTCCAGTTGGCATCTTAATTTTCACTCCTTTTTTTTTTCTTTTTTAAAAAAGATCTCAGATGTATCTATCATATTGGACCAGTTATAATCCCGAGTTCATTATGTGCACTCATTATTAATCTGTGTACTAACCTTTTTCTTTTTGTTTTTTAATTAGTTGTTTTGGATAATGTAATAAACCACATCTCTAACAAAATCTAGGGACTTGACAGCCACTAGCTAGGTGTCTTTGTCCCTCTCCCCCCGCCCCCCCATCTCCCTTTTCACTGGCATTAATCATTAGCTCACGTTCTATGTTTAAAAAATTTCTTCCACCGTTTCTCTCTTCTTCAGCCCCCCACCCCTAGTCTTTGTGTGTGTGTGTGTGTGTGTGTGTGTGTGTAAATGTGGTTTTTAAGTTTTTTGGGACTTAAGTGGTAACAACAGTATTGCTAAAAGTCACCTATATTGTTGCCTCACACTGTGCTTTATTCCTTCTAACTTCTATATGATATTGTGTGGATCCACCAAAATTAATTTTCCCATTCTTCTGTTGATGAGAATTTTGGTTGTTTCCAGGTTTTTGCTAGTATGAAGAACTCGAGATGTTCTTTTCGCTTGCATCTTGTTATATATACGTGTGTGCAGTTTTTTTTCTGCATATATGTAAGAATTGAATAGCTAAGTCATAGGGTATGTGAATGTTTAATTTGAGAGCATAATGCCGTGCTGACTTACGTAGTGGCTGTACCAGTTTACACTTCCACCAGCAACGTTGATCTCAGGACCATCTCTTCAACATTTGGCATTTAATTTTTTTTGTCGGTGGAATGGCTGTAATTGGTATGCCATTTGGTCTTGATTTGCAGTTTATTGTTCACCAGTGCTGTCTTCATGTATTTATTGACATATGTTTTTTCTCCTGTCTGATCATGTTTTGTCCATTTTATATCTCAGTTATCTATTGCATGTGATCTATTCTTTCTAGAAGCTTTCGAATTTTCTCTTTGGTTTCGATATTAAAATTTCCCATATCTTGGCTAGGTGTGGATTTTTCTTTATCTCTCCTCTTTTTGTGCTCTGTCAGTCAGAGGTCATTCATTTTCTTTTATTTTCTAGAATTTGTTTTGTTTTTTGTGCATGAGTATATATGTTCTTGATGCCAGTTCTTTGCCAGCTCTGTGTATATCCCAGTTTATAACTTGTTTTTGTCTTCTTTAAGCTATTTTCTGATGAATATACACTTTTAAATTTAGTAAGTCAGATTTATCAATTTTTTGGAAGTTAACACCATCGATTCTTAAGTATTTTCCTACATTAAGATCTAAAATTTTCTACTAAGTTTTAAAGTTTGGCTTTTGACATTTACATTTTTAATCCATTTAGTGTTGATTTTTGTATATGGTGATAGGCAGGGATCCAATTTTATTTTTTGTATGGATTGTCACTTTGTTTCCTGTTCCATTTATAGAACAGTCTCTTTTTTGCCCACTGATCTAATATGTTTTTGTGTCATATATTAAAGTTTGATTTGCACAAATGTCTCTGTGTTCTCTGTTCTAGTCTTTTAGTCTCTATTGTAGTCTGTCAGTGTATGTGTTCCAATGCCATTTACTATCATATTGCTATATAGACTTTTTATTCTATTATAGTAGTGTCCCAGGCAAACTGAGACATGATCACCCCACTTGTGGGTCATTCTAAAGAACTTTGGTTTTATACCACGTATGATGGGAAGTTATTGAAGAATTTCAGTGCTGAGTTATAGGTTCTGATGCATAAATATTTTCAGTCACACTGGGGCAGGGGAGGTAGTGAGGGATGAGACAAAATTGGACACAAGGGCACCAATTAGGAGGCGAGTGCCAGAGTACAGGTGAGAGACAGATGATAGTGGTTTTACTTGTAATTGAGATGGAGAGATGTGGATGGATTCAAGATTTAGGTAGAAGTAATAGAACTTTCCGACGTATCGAATGGGGTAGATGAGAGAAAGCTAGGACTCAGTGTAAGGTGTTTGGGGCTTGAACAGCTGGGTGTGTGGGGATGCCATTCGTGAGATGGAGGATTCTGGGGAAGGGACAGTTTGTAAGTTCATAACCTTTCAGATGAATTATAGTGCCACTTTTAATTTGCTCATGCTTGGAAACAGCTGTACAGCTTTGAGCATTTTATAGCTTGTTCATGCTCTTTCCTCTCCAAATAGGCGACTCTCTTTTGAAAAGTGCAACCAGAACTGTTCTGGAGTTCAACACAACAGTGAACTGCGATTTGAAGCAAAGAACAAATCGAGTCCAGAGTAGCATCACCTTCCTATGTGGGAAGACCTTGGTGAGTCCACAGGGTCACTTTATAATCTTTCTTTTGTTAAAAATTTATGCCCCTTCGGAGGTTTCGCCATAGCGGTGTGCTAAGGAAGAATAAGTGAGCAAAATTGAAAACGTAAACAGATAAACAGAAACCCCAAGCAAATCACATTGCCGTTAATAACCAATAAGTAAAAATTCCTAAGTGTGTAGTTACAACTTTTAAGTGAAACTTGATTTGCATCCTGTGTAAAACTACAATTCAGAGTGATTAGTGTGTTTAAACTCAAAGCACTGTTTAATGCTTACGTCGCAGGCATAATTTTTTTTCCCTAAAATCTCTCCTCTCAGCATTTCATTTTGATAGGTTTTAGGGTAATATGTTTTTTAATGTTTTATTTCCTCATTTACATTAAATTGGAGAGGCCAACATCTATCTAGGAAAAGCCTTGACCATTGGGAATGGGGTTCCCACCCTTTTTGGGTTTTACTAATGCTGAAAGGGGACATCATTGTTTAAAGCGTGATTTGTTTCTGCTTTCTGCATATTGTGTGTGATTTTTTTGACTTTAATCTTTACTGTTTAGAAAGGGGCTTTCGGTAAATAATTGCTAGCTTTTAGGAAAAGCAGTTTGTACACAGATCCTGTGAATGTTCTCTAATCCGAGCGAGAACCCAAGTGCTTACAAAAATCAGGTTCAGTGAAACTCAGGTGGCTCCAAGATTGCATTACAATATGATTTTAGAATTTGTTGCCGTGACTATTATATCTTCAGATCCATGATGTCTTCTCTGAAGAACTTTAAAAGTAGAACTTACATTAAATTTAGACCAACCTATCAATTGCACTATTGTTCATGTTGAAACCTTGGGGGAAAAAAAAAATCTGTCGGCAGTGATGTGAAATATGGAAGTCCGTATTACTGAATAAGCTAGCTGCTGTTTTCATTTTAACTGATTTCCTTCAAGAATTCTGTGTTTATCATAAAAGAATCAGAATTGCAAAGAACTCCTTAGAATTGCATTTGAGAGTATAGAGGTAAATTCCCGCCATGGCGTGATTCAGTTTGGAGGCAGTCTCGGTTGCGGTGGGGAGGGGAGCTGCCCTCAGGCTCGAGGGGTGGTGGGTGGTGGGTGGGTGGGGGTGTCTGAAGCGAGGCTGATTTACGAACCAGTTGAGTTTGGATGGGCCTCCTCCCTTGGCTTACAGGAAGCATGAGGTCACATTTTCTGGCTTGGATTTTGTTGGCATTTGGTTAGGAGAACATTTGGAGTTTGAGAACAGAAGGACTCTGAGGATTCCTTCCCATGAGTTTACTGTACTTGCATAGTTGGGGCAAGAGAACAGTTTTGGCCTGATTATACTAAAATTCCAGCATGATTTCATGAAGCTTTTGTTTCAGAATCGTTGGGTTTGGGAACTTCGTGATGACCTTGTTGAACTAACAGTTGCGTTCACCCACCCCACCCCCTCTTTGCTACTTTTAAAAAATTTTCATTAGCCTTTATTCTTTCTAACTTTAAAAAAGAAAACTTTACCGCGTACAGCATGGTAACTTATAATTTTATTTTTGACAGGGAACTCCTGAATTTATAGCCACAGCAGACTGCGTGCACTACTTTGAGTGGAGGACCACTGCAGCCTGCAAGAAAGACACATTTAAAGCTAACAAAGAGGTAACAAGGGCACTTCAAGGTTACGTGTTTGTGACATACATTCTGGGACCCTTAAGATTTGAAATACACAAATCTTTTAGGGTGGAAATCTCTTTTAGTTTTCAAACTTCATTGAGCAGCGATATCATGTGATCTAACTGCTAAAATTGTACTAGGTGGTTATTTTTAGGACAGGGCATTTAAAATATCACAGGATGTGACCGAAGTAGAAGGGTTCACCCACGTAAGGCAGGTTAGTTCTTGGTTTCTGGTGCTGCGCAGTTCAGTAACTAAGTAGCGTGATCGAGCTGGGAGTGAGCGCATTCACTCCGCCTGCAGGCACCGTCTCCACATGGGGCTTCGGGGTGGCTTCTGGACTGCGAATCCAGGCCGGGTGTCCCTGGTTCTTTGCTAGCTCACCTCTGAGGCTGGATGACCATTGTCGGTCCTTCCGCTTTTTCTCTGGTGTCCAGTCCAGTCACTCTTGGTGATCCACGAAGGATCCTGTTCCCCAAGACTAGAGCCTCTGAAATTGGCTGTGCCGTGTGACCGTCCCGGGCCGTGAGGGGAACAGACAGCACTTCCCTCTGCCGCTTCTCCCCTCCCACACTCGTCTTAACCGTGGCAACAGTCTTCGTGGGTTGATTAGTCTCACTTCATTGATTTTCTGTTCTGAAGGATTGAGGTCAAAGACTCACTTAGGAGCTAGAACTGACAAATGGGGGTCATCTTCACTGATGGCCTAATACAGTGTCGTTTAGGAACAGCAAAAAGAGAGAAGTTTGTTTTAAAAAAATAAAACCAAATACGGCAGTCTACAAAAGCAAAGACAGTCTGATACGGGAGTGGCAGAGGCAAAATGCTGCCTCGCAGGGCAGAGCATAAGGAGCGCTTGGCTAGGAAACAGCTTCGAGTGTGGGAAGAAGTAAGGCCTAGTGAAGCGCCACTGGTATTCGGGAGATGGTGTCAGATTTCAACTTTAAATTTTAAAATGGAGGTCAAACTGCTGGCCAGTATACCATGAGGCAGGGAAAACCTCTCAGAACCGCAGACGATGTGCCTTCTCCCCGGAGACCACAGACCTCTCCAGGCCCCACGGGTGTTCCCCTGGGCCCTGCTTCCCAGCCTGACAGCGATACCCATGCTTTCTGGCTCGACCGCGCCTCCAGCCTCCTCCCTTGCTTTGCAGAACTGACAGTCGTGTCTCCCACCACCTAGGGAAAAGTTGCTTTCCAATTTAAAGACATAAATAGCGATTTGTGTTCTCTTTCGTTTGTGTCGTAGATCGGGAGTCACAGAGTAACAGCCGACGGGCCACATCCGGCCCCTGGTCTGTGTGCGCCACCCCAGAACTAAGCATGACCTTTGCGCTTTTACAGAGTTGT
>NW_006438073.1:5084358-5086062 GCF_000325575.1 Pteropus alecto
GGAAGCCCAGAATGTTTTCTGTGTGGCCCTTTGCAGGAGCAGGGTACCCTGTTCTGAATTGTTTTCTTTTTGGGGTGGAGTAGGGAGGTGTACTATGTGTTTCTCAAAACAGCGACATTTACTTTCTCTTAGCAGCTTACCTAAGATGTATGGGAAATGTTGCAGTTTGTTCTCAGCGGTCATCTCCGGCTCTGGTCGGCAGCTGGGGCCTTATTCATTCAGTTTCCACGTACTGAGGGCCTGTTGTGGGATAAGCAGTAGACGTTTCATTACGTTTTGAAAAGATTCTTGTTTTCAGGAGCTCACGGACTGAAGGTATGGAGGGCACCTCTCTGTTCACAGCCTGAATTTCTTTCTGTCTTAGGTGCAGATGCATTAGGCAGAAAGATCTGAAGAGCTTGATGGCTGCTAAAATAGCCTTGCTGCCCCTGCCAGCAGAGCCTGACGAAGCACACTCCCTTTTCTGTGTCTTCAGTAGGATTTGATTACATAGTACGGGCTACGGTATAACTTCGAAACTTATGTAAAGTGTTTTGCGTACTTGTGAAACACTCAGCATTCCTTTAAAAGAAAAAAAAAAACAGATTGGTTTAGAGTCTGCGGTGTTTCTTGATTTCCACGCCTTACGTCTCCTCGTTCCTTTGTTAGTGTTGCCTTGTCAGACTTAGGATGCTTCTTCGATGCGCAAAGATCCTGGTAGTTCCAGACCGTGCCTCTTAAAACTACCACCATAATGCTTGTTCTGTGGATTGTGGTAGGGTGTTTTTAGATAATAATTTCTTTAAAACATTGTGGACGTACGTCCCCTGCCATAGCACTCTCAGGAACAGACAGCTCAGAACTTACGGGAGCCACGTGAATACGGGTAACACAGACACAGCGTTAACAGGGTCATGCGGCGTGTGGAGTGCGGAGCTGGCACCGCCTCCTCCTGCGGCTGCCACATTCCCACTCTCATGAATGTCTTCGTTGCCTGCTCGTGGAGCAGGAAGTGGGAGGACTTTCCCCAGGAGCCCAGGCTGTTTTCCGATGCTCGCTCCAGCTCTGTGGGGCGCTGTATAGGGTGTGTCTGCTGTTCCTTCCTGCAGCAGAGAGCCGGCCAGAGGCTGCTAACCGCTTTGGGCTGTGTGTCTGTGGGCCTTGCTTACAGAACCCCTCCAGCCTCTTGGTGGAATTGAACTAGGTCAGAGTTACGAGTTATTTCCCGTGCGGGCCCCTCTTCCCCCGAGCTGTGGGCCAGCCTGCTCCCCTTTCTTTCATTTTATAGCTGGAGAGGTGCCTCTGATCTCCCATCCTAACCTGTCAGCTGAAGCTCTCCCCTCTCGAGTTTGTGTTTCTGTATTATCTTGCTGGGGAATGACAAGTGTTAGATTTGCGGGATTGTGGACACTGGTGACTTTCGCTGGAACCTAGTGACAGCCTGCAGGAACACCTTTATTTTATTCGAGTTGCTTTTCTGTGGGACACAGCATTAGGCTTGGCGTCTGGCCTTCAGATTCTGCCAGCTCTCTGTGCGTCATGCTAGCCGGCCAGCCTCCTTCGGTATCTCTGATCGGCCTTGGAAGCTGTGGGAGACTTTGCTCTAAGGATTTGGTTGGAATGAGTTCACGTGTCCCCTGAGGCTGTGAGGAGATGTGAGTTGTTTGACTTAATCCATTAGCTCTCCGTGAAATCTCAGAAAACAGGGCCGGGGCAAAGGTTACG
>NW_006438073.1:5086082-5119299 GCF_000325575.1 Pteropus alecto
ATCTAAGAAAAATTTGAACACTAAATATTAAGCACTAACTTTTGTAAATAGATCTGCCTCTGAATAGCTTCAATCTCAAAGACAATTTTAGGAAAATTATCCGTAGAAAATGAGGAAGCAAACTACCTTGAACGATTGCAGAGAACATGAGTTTTTAGAATGTTCCTTTGCAAGCATGATTAAAATGATGCCGGTGTATTACTGTGGAAATAAAGCTTACAGGGCGTTTCAAGTAAAGACACTGTAGTGGATAGTGTCAGGTAGGTGACCAGGGCCTTTTTTAGTCTTGGGCACATCTCTGGACTTGAACACTTTGCCCTCAGAAATAGATGGAACTTTTAAAGCCAGAATCTCACCATTGTGAGCCCAGCTGGCGGGAGGCTGGGCGTGAACATCAGATCTGACAGCTGGCAGTTGAAGGTGACCTGGCAGGTGTGGTTTTGGTGGAGCGGGGGGGACTGAGTTCAGGAGAGACTGGAAGGCGGGGAGGAAGAGGTGACGAGGGTGGGCAGGGCAGGGACTTCTGCTGTAAGTGTCACAGCTGTGCGGTAGTAGCTGGGGGGTGGACGACACGGGAGGACCTTTGTAAGGTGGGCGATACTGCTGTGTGGGGAGGGAGGAGGGGCCGGTGCAGATGAGTGAGGGTGGGTGCAGAGGCGCGGGCGCACGCAGGTGAGCAGGACCCTGACTGTGGAGCAGGTGAAGCGCTTGTAAGCCTTTGCTTTTTCGGTGGCATCATGTCCTGATAGACCCTAAACACCGGAGGCCAGTGTTATGTGCCATCGGTCATAGGCTTCGCTGAGCCACGAGCCCCAAGAAAGTGTGTGTTGAAGACTGACTTTCCTGTCCTCTCTCCTAGGTTCCGTGCTATGCGTTTGACGGAGAGTTCAGAAAGCATGATTTAAACCCGCTGATCAAGCTGAGCGGTGCTTACTTGGTGGATGACTCTGACCCGGACACCACTCTGTTCATCAATGTTTGCAGAGACATAGGTCTGAATCTTGGGGGGCGTGGGCGTGGGGGCGAAGAGACTTTTAGAAGGCTTCAGTATCTTTGCCCTCCTCCCTGTACTCACCTCCTTGGATATCCGTGTCCCACCACATTCTCTGTACAGCCCAGCCCCGGGCCCCAGTTAGCTCTGACTCCATCACGAATGCCTTCCCCACTGTTGGTCCATCCCAGTGTGTTCTCTCTGCCAGACACTGGGTTTCAAGATTCCCAGGTAGATCTCACTTGCAGTGCGATGGGGGGGAATGGACTGACTGGGTGTGCTGGGGCGCCGGGGACGGCCGAAGCAGGATGGAGTCAGAGTTCCCGGGGAGCCGGGGGTGAAGGACTGTCTTGAGCTGTGTGTATCTATGCCCCTTGGCTTTGAGTTGAAGGCTGGTAGGAGAGAGAGGGTGCCCGGAGTCCTGGGCCACTTAGTCACGACGCGTATTTCCTTCTGGGCTGACTTCTTGCCTCACTTCCTCTGAAGGGGCCAGAGCTGGTGTGAGGAGCTCGGGAGTCTTTGCTGAATTAACTGAAGGCTGTACATGGTCTTTATCTAATAGGGCCATGAGAAGCGTTCACTAAGCCCATGCATGTGCTATCAGTGATTTCTAGAAGCCAGCTTGATGTTTCTTTCAAGGATTATGAACTGTTAGTCCTGTAGGCCAGGACTTGGCCTTCTGCTATGCTGGCAGCGACTGTGCCATTAGTAAACTTTGCTCATAATTAACTAATAAAAAGTTCATTTTTTCTGTGTTTTCCTTACATTCTTATTTCTCACACAGTACATAGGATTTTGGCCTTAGGAAAGTTTGGAATAATGTTTTAAAAATAAACAGTATATGCTAGTATTGCTGGGTAATAAGCACATGAGTATTAGTTTACAGTTATTCTTTAAATTGTACGTGTACTTTATGTACCATTTTGTTTATTTCTAAACAGTTTTAAAAAGTGAATATACCACATACAGGGTTCAAGAATGACCAGTGATCATTTAAATTTTTTGTGTGTCAGGTTTTTTACGTCATTCTTTTTTTCTCTGACGACAGCTTTTATTGTTCTTTTGGGAAAAGGTTGATAGACAAAGTCTTTGTCTTAAATGGGTCTATAGCTCAAATTTGATTAAAAAATTGAAGTCTTAAAGATTTTGAATTCTGAAATAATATGCTATTTTAGTTTAGAAAACATTTAGATTTCTGTTTTTTTCTATCACTTTTAGGATTATTCGAACTCACTGGGTATGTTCCTATAAGAATTTTCTTCTTTCCGATTTACCGGCTGTTCGAGCAGAACTTCGGCGCCGTTGGTTCACTTGCGGGTGGGGGGGTGCCTCAGTCTTTGCCCAGACACTCTCCCTCCCCAGGAAATGGCTCTGAGCCTCCCCAGGTTTGAAAGTGACCCTCACAACCTCAGGGACAGTTGTAGCTTTCCTGCTGTTGGCTTAACTCTTTGCACACCGAGGGGCACTTGCCTCACATTTGTCTTCAGTAAACCAAGCGGTCTGTCCACTGTGCGTCCCTGTGGGGGCCAGGAGCCCACACACACGGCACAGCAGAGCTCGCTGTGGACTGAGACCATCCGCTAGCGAAACCCCGTGATGCAGGCGTGAGACCTAAGAGTTCACTGTCTTCCTCATCACCTGGTGGCTCCTACGGCAAACTGGGGAAGAGGTGGTAACCCTGCCCGCGTGGGCTGCTAAGGCTTTAGTTAAAGCCCAAGCCAGCCGATATTTGCTCACTCATGGGGGAACTAACTTGGAACCCCTACTACGTGCTAGGCACTGACTGAGACACCGAATTACAGCATTGACCACACGGAAGTTCCTGCTCTCATAGTCAAGTGGAAGAAGCATAAAATAAGTAAAACCCATGACGTGTGTATCAGATGCCAGGTGACGATCACAGTGACGCAGCGTGGGGCGGGGGGGCACGGCTGTGTCATTAATGGCCGTTGCAGCCGGCAGTCTGTAAAGTCCAGGTGTGGATCTCGACATACTTAGCACGCTCTTTTCCCAGCCCGCCCCCAAACTGGCAGTGAGAGTCGTGTAGTCAGACCAGAGTTGTAGGGGGAGTGAGTGGCGGGTCTCAGATTTGAACCCAGAACCGTCTGTGGGTTCTTTCCCTGATCTGCTCATGTTCCCACTAATAAATGAAGCACCCACATTGTCTAGTCTGTTCACAGCTTGAAACGGAGTCGCGCTGAAGTTAGGGTGTCTTTAGGGGAAAGGGGGCACATCCTTAGCTACGACTTCCATAATAGCTCCCGTTTCCTGGGCACCTCTGATGCACCAGCTGCAGAGCAGGCAGCTTGCGTTGCCCCCACTTCCCTGCAGCCCTGTAGGCGGGTGGTGCTGCACTAATTTCTCACGTTCAGAGAGGCTCCTGGCTTGTCCCGCGTCTTACAGTGGGGTGCGATCCTAGCTCTTGTTTCTAAACTCGTTTACTTATGGAGACTTAAAAACATTCAGCGCTTTTTTTTAAGTGGACGCTGGACTTAAGGTTAAGTGTCATCACCACTCCTGACGCCTAATCTGACCCAGTGCGTATGTAATGTTTTGCAGACTCGCTGCGGGGCTCAGATCCTCAGCTACGTGCCTGTCCGGCCGGCACTGCCGCCTGCCTGGTGCGCGGGGACCAGGCGTTCGACGTTGGGCAGCCCAAGGGCGGACTGAAGTTCGTGGGCAAGGACAGGTCAGTCTGCAGCTGGCGTTCGTCATCCTTAGCAAGATCCTGGCTTTTCAGTTTGTTGCACGCTGATTCCTGCAAAGTGACTGTTCCACACATGCTCGTACAGTCACTGGTCACTGCCACAAGGCATGTAGGCTCGCTGGCCGAGCGGCTCTCTAATCACTCGTTTCTGAGAGCTGTGGAAACATATCGCGATCCAGCTTGCGTCCACATGTGTCCTTCATGCACAAGACCCACCTTAAGGTGCGCTCTGATACTCGCCATGGCAAGTCGCCCGCGAAGTCAAGTCTGTGTCCGTGCTTATCTGTTCCTTGTAAACACCATCCTGCAGGGCGAGAGGCAGGAAGGGCATTTTACTGGCTTCCTTCCAGGGCGCAGAGGCTGCTTCCTGACTGGGGCACAGCGGCACCCGAGTTCCCAGGGGGTGGCTCATTTCTCATGAGAAGCTGTGCCGCTTACACACGCTCTTCTCCTGCCTTTGTCCCCTGACTTGGCAGAAAGATGTGTTTCTCCAGAGATCCACATGTGACCCTGGCCGGAACTGGGATCAAGCATTTTGATTTTCTCCCCATCTCAGGGGCTTCGGATAGATGGCTCGCTGCAGCCCGTCCTGGTCTGGAGCTAGCGGCATGTCAGGGCTGCAGTCACAGATCACACGCGTGCCCACGGGCAACGTGGGAGCATGACTGAGGCTTAAAATGTGGGGAGACTCCTGTGTGTGCACTGGTTTGCCCGGGCTGCCGTTACTCTCAGTTCTGGAGGCCAGAAGTCCAAGGCGTCAGCGGGGTTGGTTCCTTCAAAGCCGCTCTCCATGGCAGGCAGGTGGAGGTCTTCTCCCCGTGCCCTTACATGGGCTTCCTCTGTGCACGTCTGTGTCCCAGCGTCCCCTAATAGGGACACTGGTCATATGGGACCAGCCCACCCTGACAACCTTTTCTTTACGTAATCACCTCATTAAAGGCCTTATCATCAAGTGCAGTCACCTGCCGAGGGGCTGGGGTTAGGGCTTCAACATATGAATTTTGAGGGGTGGGAGCGGGCATAAGCCAACCCGTGACATTGTCCTGAGTGCCACATGGGTGATTCTTCATTCTGGGAGGGCTGGAGAGGGCGCCGTAAAGTGTGGGCGTGAAATGAAAGCCGGAGCTTGTCTCCAGAGAGAGGCGTGCCGTCTGGTTTTGGTTACGCTTGGCTGGCTCGCCAGGAGTGGTGGCTCATCCCACAGTGGGCCCAGCACACCCTCCAGCGGCTCCGGCCCTCCTGGCGTGGCCGTGGGAGGCCGCGTGGATGTCTTCTGCTTCAGAAGGCCTTCGGCTGGCACGGGGTTGAGGACACCGACCTGCAGCCTCGTGGGCAGAAGTGCGCTTGGCCTGCTCAGCCGTTTGTTCTGTTTCGTTAGGTTATTTACATATTTTTTTTCTGTTTTACTCTAACAGCTTTTCTTAGTATTTAAATTTATAGGTTTGTTTATTTTTTTAGGAAAGTAGCACTCATTGAAGTTTACTTTTAAGTTTTTTTTCCCCAAATGGAGAGGAATTAAAGTTATTTTGTATTGTAGCTTCTTTTACATTTTAATTGTTCTCGTGTTACCTTGCCCCAGATGAGCATGCTGAGTGCTCAGGAACCCAGAGTCATTGGAATGCGACAGGCGCTTTTGTAACACACTTTTCTCTACGTGTGCCATCCAGGCTTGTCCTGACTTACGTGAAAGAAGAGGCAGGAAAGCCAGACTTCTGTGATGGCCACAGCCCGGCCGTGACTGTGACGTTTGTCTGCCCCTCGGAGCGCAGGGAGGTGAGTGGCTTGTCTTGGGGTGTCTCCCAGCTGTGCCTGTTGGCTTGGGCTGCCTGAGGAGCACAGGCCTGGGGCTGGGCCCGGGTGGTGGGGCTGGGCGCAGGCACGGGGCAGTCGACGAGCTTCCCGGGTCGCCCCGGCCGCCTATGTGTCTCCTGGTAGAAGGGCGTTTGCTTTCCTCAGTCACCTCGAGGGGCCTCTGCGCGTCGATGCAGGATGGCGCTTTGCTGTAGTGTTGCAGGAGATGATTTTAAGGGGTTCACAGACAGATTTAAAAAATTTTCATAGTTATGCCAAGTTGAGTGGGTATTTGAAAACCTTATGTACAATCCCAAACCTGCGATTTCAAGGCTATTATGTGTAGGATGAGGCGAGGTAAAAATAGTTAATTAGTTTACAGAAACATAGGATGTGAGTATACGGGCGACATGCAGACCTTGCAGAAATCGTGCAGGCCAGCGACTGCCGTGCGGGGCACCGACGTCAGAGACATATGGAGAGTTATGGCCGGAAGGAAGGCCCCTGCAGGCCTGAGTGCAGCGGCTCCCCCCTCGCGGCCTCCCCCTCCCGAGCTCCCAGGCAGCTTGATGGCTCTGGCCTCTGGCTGTTTACTCAGTTTTAGCACAGCCTTAAACTCCTGGAGGGTGGGATCGGCCGGGTCGTCCTTGGGCTGGTGCCCAGCCGTGTCGCATGTCGCACGCACGCGCTGCCCGCGTGGTGGTGGCGTGAGCGTTGTAGCAGATGTGGGTGCCGATGGAAGGGGGACACCCCCCACGGAGGAAGGGAAGGGCTTTCCTCTCATTTATTTCTGTCTTGCACTAGAACGAAGTAGGAGGAGAGGAATTCTTTTGCTAGGGAGCCGTACTCCCCTCCCCCAAACAAACGTGGAATTTGCTCTGGTTTCGGGCTGGCAGCCGGCCTGTTCTGTGTGGTGGGATACGGAGACAAACGTGCAGCCCCAGCCAGCTTTCCGTTTCACGTCCCCAGACTCCCGGGGCCGTGTGGTGGGAGCTTGCTGAAGACCCGACGGGCCGACCAGTACCCGATGTCAGTTCTGAGCATGACGTTCAGGAATATTGATTGATGCTTTCCATTCGTACCCACACATGTGAATGGAAATCTTTTAGGCCTGCCGAGCTGGCAGTGGTTTCATTGTTTCCTTTTCTTATTTGTTCTACATTCAGTAAGAGTGGTTCCACGCTCTCAGGGTGGAGAAAATCGGGAGCTCGCCACCTCGCTTCTCCCTGGGGTACACGGCACGTAGCAGCGTTAGCAGAGGAGGCTGATTCGCTGTTAGAACAGCTAGCGGGTCCATTTCTAGCCTGGGTTACGTGTGGTACTTTAATGCGTGAAGGTGTATTTAAGCATTTATGCTGGCGTTTGAATGTTTTTAGAAGCTGAGCTTTGAGTAAACATTCATCTTGTCATATAAGTCTTTTTAAAAAAAGCTTCATTGCATTTACCAACTGTAAAATCCAACTGTTTTAAGTACATTTTAATGGTTGTTAGCGTGAGAACATTTCCATCACCCCCAAAAGGAACCTTGTGCCCAGTGTCAAGTCACCCCCTGATCCTGCCCCCAGTCCTGGCAACCACAAGTCTACCTTCTGTTTCTATGGACTTGTCTTTTCTGGACATCTCAGATAAGTGGGCCAGACACTGTGTGGCCTCTGTGTCCGACTGCTCTCACTTGGCACCCTGTCACGCCGTCACCAGATGTCCGACTTCCTGAGCTGAGCGGCTAAAGCTCCAGTTTTGAGTCAGACAGGCAGAGCTGGACTTGCACCTCTGCAGCTTACTCAGCACGGGACCCGTGTTTGCAGAGCCAGCACTGAGGACGAGTGCCTGGCCCGTGGCCGGCGCTGGGTAAACATTTGTGGAGTCATGGTGCTTAGAAGCAGCACAGCTATGTCTGATCCCCAGGCCAGTAACATTCTCCCACCGGGGGGTTAAAGATGACACCGCCCCCCAGGGAACAGTGTGCGTCGCAGTTCATACTGAAGCCGTGTTTGTGAAAGCCGTTCTCTGTCAGAGTCCGGTGGGCAGGTGACGCCGGCTTCCCCTGGGGGAGGGGGGGATCGAGCACAGGTAAGGTGTGCCCGAGGCCCCTTTGACAGTCTTAGGAAAGGGTTTAAGGACCACTTTCCCCCAGATGCTCACACGCGTGGTCGTTCCCACTCTACTTGGGGATTCATCTGGCCCAGGCTCCACAGCACCTCTGCAAGGACGGGACAGACCCCACACCCTTCGCAAGGCACGTTTGCTTGCTGAGGTTGTGGGTGTCTGATGACCTTGAGTTCAGGTGGTCTCACAGGTTGAAGCTGGAGTATGACTCTGAAAGTGACCAAAAACATAACAAGTAAACGGAGTTGTTGAAAGATAATCCAAATACGTTAAGGGCAATGATGATTCAAAAACAGAGAAAAATGTGAAAACCTAGCAACTTACTTTGGAGCTTTTCAGAAGCATGGAAAACCTGCATTTAGACTGCATTTTCAAAAGTTAAGTTTGCTCCTTTCAAACCGTTTGGTAGGGCACCGTTCCCAAGCTCACAGCCAGCTCCAACTGCCGCTATGAGGTCGAGTGGGTCACCGAGTACGCCTGCCACAGGGATTATTTGGAAAGCAGCACCTGCTCTCTGAGCAGTGAGCAGCATGACATTGCCATCGACCTCAAGCCACTCAGCCTGGACGGAGGTGAGCGGGGGCCTTAGGAACAGGGCAGCAGGCGAGGGGCCGAGTTGACCCCTGGTCCCTGGGACAAGCGTTTCGTAAGGAGGGACGCGGGTTAGACTCAAGTAGCACCAGAACCCTAACACCCATGGGTGTGACAGAGCCTCTTTGCGTTTGTTTTCCTCTCTAGCTCGTCACTATACTTCAGACACGAAGGAGTATACTTTTTATTTGAATATCTGTGGAGAAATTGAAGCAAAGGTCTGTCACGAGAAACAGGCTGCGGTTTGCCAAGTGAAAAAGACTGATTCCACTCAAGTCAAAGTGGCAGGAAGATTCCAGAATCAAACCCTCCGGTGTGTAAGCCGCCTTCGCGCACTTTCTAAGCGCGTTGTGTCTGTCGCTGTGGGACGTAAAGCCAGCGTTCGCTTTTCTTTGCCTTGACTTAGGCAGGTCGCCTTTTGTCACTAAGCAGTTGGATGTTTTTCCTGGCCTGACAGAGTGCTTCTGTTAAAGCTGTTTGCTTTATAGCCCATTGTTAGGAAGGAACCATGCTGTAGGGAAGCTGGTTTTTAGTTGACGTGGCATTCGTACTTTAAAATGTATCTTTCCAAGGCGTTTCCATTTTTCTCTGGCATTCTGAAAATATGAAATGCCTTTAGCATTACTTAAAAGTTTTAAACAACTAAGAAAATGCATTCAGCTCAGTTCTCGTGATCCTGAACTTGGCGGTTACTGTCACAAAAGCATCGTGAAAACGTAATTCTCTGAAAGTAATATTGTCCAGGATCCCTCAGGTAAGACTGTGTTTATGGAAGAGCTGTGTGCTTTTTGGCCATTATTTATTTTGCACAAAATCCAGAAAGGAGAGCAGAGGCATCTCCATGCTCACAGCAAAACCTTCAGCGCTTTCTTCGAGCCAGTTACTACTTTGAAGTAAAGGACGATAAGCCTGTACATTTGGAACTCATTTCCTTTAGCCTTTTCCCCCAGCTGGCGAGAGAGCGTGCTGTTCTGTGTCAGTACTGATTTGTTGATGGTCTGCACAGGGCTTAAAGTAGAAATGTTTAAAAATTCAAGTTTCTGTCTCGGTCCTACCAAACGCGCGTGTGCTTGTGTGTGTGTGTATTAGATACTCCGACGGAGACCTCACCTTGATATATTTTGGAGGCGAAGAATGCAGCTCGGGCTTTCAGCGAATGACTGTCATCAACTTCGAGTGCAGCGAGACTGCAGGTGAGCGGCCTGGGGTTTTACCTGTGTTCTGCGTCGATGGGCGTGTTTCCTGGGAGTGGAATGCTGCATGGAGCCATCGACCGTCCTCGGCTGGGCGTGGCCGCCTTCAGTCCCCAGACTCCAGTAGGAGTGCCCCGCCAACAGCACACACATCCTGTTTCCATCTTCCTCCTGCTCTGTTTGTTTTGGGAGTGGGCCCAGCACCGGGCCTGCTGGGACGGAGTTTCTGTCTTGAATTCTGGCTCGCACCAAAGGGCCTACAGACACAGCTGCTGGGTTGCTCGCCAGCCTCGAATGGGTTGTCCCTACACCCCTCTTCCTTTACGACGTCTCAGGGTGACCCTGGCACGGTGGTGGCCCTGTGGTAGGGGCTGGATTTGGGTATCGCAGAAAGTCACAGCACGGGCTTGGTTTTTCTGAGCGGTTAGGGGAAGCTCCCTGAAGTCACGGCGGCTCTGGCGTTTCAGAAAGCTGTGCCCTCCGTGTCCTGCCGATCTCAGACGTGGTTTGCATCTGCGGGGAGGTGCAGGGATGCCCTCTGCGCAGCGGCTCGCGCATGTGAATGCCGCACCTTGAGCAGCTTCCTCGCGCTTCCTGTGGTTGGTTTTGTGTGCCTCTGTGGCGGAGCTTGTGACCCTTTGGTTGCGGGCAGGTTCCCCTGTGGTTCACTGCAGGGTCTGGGAGAGGCAGCTGTGTGTGGTGTGAACTGGGCTCCAGGCGTGCGGAAAGGCCGTGGTCAGGACCAAGCTCTGATCAGCTGCCCCCAGAGCCAGCGCAGGGAGAGCCTAGTGTACGGCATGCGAGGGGCCTCACGCCCGCTGCCCGTCTCCTCCCGCAGTCGCAGGACTGTTCCCGTGGCTCTTAGGCCCCGCTGCTGCCCGTCAGCCCTCCGCGCTCCTCCGGGGGCCGGGCTTGCGCTGGCCTCTGTTTGCGGCCCTCTTCATAACTTTCTGCTCTCACCGGAGTCAGGCAGCATACGTTCCATTAGTACCTATTTACCTGGACCCTGGGAGACCTGCGGATGTGTGATGACAGCTCAAGGCGTCTGCAGAGCAGAGAGAGGGGGCACCGATGACTGCACTGCCGGCTGACGTGGGCTGGGCCAGAGCCGCCGGCGGGGGTGGCCGCCTGGCACTTGATCAGGAGTGAGGCACCGGGGTCAGTGTCCTGGGGTCTGGGGAGCCAGGGGACGGAGGCAGGTAAGGAAAGAGGAGGTGCTGCTTAGGGGGCCCTGCAGGATGAGGTGGAGTGAGCCAGGCGTGGAAGTGGGGCGGCTGTGGGCAGAGGGAGCAGCTCATGCACATGCACGAATACGGGTGGCTCATACATCCGGGGTATATATGCAGAACGTGGCTAAAGGTGACCCCAGGCAGGAGAATGGAACCACATCGTGAAAAGCTCACCGGTCCTGCAAAGGAGCTGGACGTTATCTAGAAATCCGTTTGGAGTCCCGGGGGTGTGGGGTCGTGGCCTTGGGACGCATCTGCCATCTGGCTGGGTGCCCTGCTGCCCTCCCCAGATTCTCCATCTTTCATGGTCCTCACCGCTTCCAGGCTTTTAGGAGACCCTCTCTGGGGTACACCTCTGCTCCTTCGTGTCCCAGTCCCTGGGAAATGCAGCCTGTTTTCACCCTTTCCCCAGGCCTCAGGCACTCGACCCGCCCTGTCCTCCCCAGCTGGGCCTCTTGGACCCTCTGCTGGCCCAGCCGCTCTGTCGTGGGGTCCTGTGGCCCCCGTCTCCCTCCCACCTCGTGGCCCGGTTCTCTTCTGGGCTTTTTCTAAGTGACTTGGCCGGGGTCTTGGAGGGTGCACTGAGAAGGTCAAATAATGATCCGAAAAGAGCTCAGCAGACGAGGCGGGCGTCGAGGAGGGCACGTAGCCGGGGCCGCACTGGGAAGAGGCGGGGACGCCCTGGAGTTGTGCTGGAACGCTGCAGCCCCAACGAGCTGGGGCATGAAAAAGTACCGAAGGCGTTTCTTTTTCTCTTTTACTTTTTATTATAAAACTTTTGAAACATACAAGTAGAAAGAACATCACAATGAAAATTTATGTGCCCGACACTCAGATTTAATGGTCATTCACGATTTGTCAAATCTGCTTCACAAAGTCCATACATGACACGCCACCCAAGTCACGTGGCTGCAGACCAGACAAAATGAACGATGCCCTCATGCCCAAATCTCTGTGTTTTACTACGCTGTTTTCCTCATGATTGTGACAAGGAGACCGGACGGGGAGATGTTACGATGTTCTGTGGGGGATTTTGAGCCTGCTCTCAGGCCGGAGTTGGATTATAAAATATTCGCGACTCCTTCCAGCTCTGTGATTCAGTCCTCCAAACTTCGGAGCTAACTGTATATACTGAAAAATTATTCCATTATTACTTTGTCCAAATATAAATTTAGAGTTTTTAGAGGAAATTCCGTGGTAGATTCTGTGTTTATTGGGTAAATGTAACAATGTATTTTTTGCACGTGAATGGGTGTTAATTGGCTGTGTAATGTAGTGTGGTTTATAATTTAACTTGAATCTCCAGGAATTATTTACGCTGGTGAATCTAGGGCTCCTGCATTTTAAGACACAAGGTACTTAAATTTATTCCTTTAGTTATAATATATTTTGTAGCCATTTGTTTCAATAGCTCACATCTAGTGTGCTGTGATATACCACCTTATTATTGGTGATCCTGTCAAATCAGGCATTAGATCTTTCTTTTGGGACGAGTGATGTATTAAGATAGGCTAGTAAGAAACCCACGCATTTAAGCGGCTCATTACCTTAAAGATTTATTTTCTTTAGTTCAGTGTAGGTGGACGTGAGGCTCTGCTTCCTGTGGTCACTAGGAACCTTTGTGCTTTCCATCTGTGTTGCTGCTGTCTGTGGGACTCTGCAAAATGGAAGTGGCACTTTTTTTTAATGGGCCAGAACTAAGTGGCCTGGCCAACCTCAAGGCAGAAAGCCTGGGAAATGGAGCTTAGCTCTGAGCCTAGAGGGGAGATTAAGGCAGTGTGGTGGAGTTAGGTAGGCAGCACTGCCTTTGCCACGGAGACACGGCAGAGGGGGTGCCGCTCCTCCTCAGCCTTGGTGCCACTGGGGAAGTCCGCTTGCCCTTCAGCTGGTCGTGGACCCACGTCTTGGGAGGCCATGTGAAGGCATGCGCTGGGAGTGAGCCAGGGTCAGGAGAGCGAGGGTGGTGCTTTCAGGAGTGAGTGATGGATGGAGGCGGGAGACTGAAAGGCTAACGCTAACCCCCCAAAGGCAAAGCCCACCGTGTTTAAAAACGAATAAACAGATGCGGTTTGCGGTTTGGTAGGAGGGTGTCTTAGCTTACTGTTCTCCTAAAGCAGTTTGAGGGATTCAGTAAGAAGACAGGTAAGATGCACCCAGTGATTGTAAGATGGACTCTCTTTGCAGATTATTAGTGAGCTTCAGGTGCAGAACCAGCTCCAAGTAGGGACGGGTGCTGGAACCATCTGTAGTCTTGTTTAGTTGTTTGTACACTTATCTGGCAAAAGACAAACACAGCAAACACTTCAAGTTTGCAGATCATTTCCACATAGCAAAGTAAGATTCCAGTGAGAGTCAGCGGGGTGTAAATCTTGTGCTTGGGGCGGGGGCGGGCAAGGCAGCGCCGGCTCCAGCCAGAGGGTGGGCGCCTTATCAGAAAGGGAGATCGGGGTACCGCTCCTGAAAGAGAACGGCTTGAAGCGCTTGCTCTAAGGAAAGGAGGAACAGCCCGCAGCAGCATTGGGAAGCATTGCCTCGTACTTGTGAGCCTGGCTCTGGGGCCAGACTGTCTGGCTTTGGTTCCTGGCTCCTCTGCTGTCTAGCTGTGAAACCATAGGCAAATTATGTAGCCACCCTAAATCTACTAAATGGGGTAGAACTGTACCCGTGCCACAGGGCTTTTAGGATTAAACGTGCCAGTATTTGTAAAATACTTAGATCAGAGCCTGTTTCTGTAGCCAGCCCCCCAAGTAGCACTGCGAGGCTTGCCTCGTGCCTGGCTCCGACTATGCCCAGTACGGGCTAGCTGCTGTCGCTGGTATGATAATTATGATGTTTATGATACGACATACTTAGTAAAAGTTGCAACTGAAACATCGTCCGCCCCTGGTACGAATGTTATTTCCTTTTCCTGGAGAACACTGGGCAGAAGTGTACCAAACCTCGATTAAGGCGGCCGTGTCATGGCCCAGAGGACGGTTAAACCACCGAGGGGTGGGAAACGGAGCTTTGGCCGTGGCCTGCTGGCCTGGATAGGCGAGGGGAGAGAATTTCTCGTAAGCGGGGAACTCGGCACAGTTCACGGAATCCCAGGCTTCGTGGACTTGGGGAGGGACGGGAAGAGCTGGCTTCCAGACCAGAGTTGAGCTGCTGGGGCTCCCGCAGGGTGCTGCACCAGGAGACTGCGTGTGCATCGGGCCTTAGAGGCACACGCCGATGGAGCCCCAGAGTCCAGGGCGCGGGCAGCACCTGGAGGTGTGCCTCCAGCCGTGCCAGGTGGCAGTGACGGTAGACATCGTCCCTCTCGCACCTTCATTTCAGGGTGACCCCCAGGGAGCTTGTCTTGCTCACAGTCACATCATCAGGCCGGTGTCACTCCCGGAGCGAGGGGTCTGGTCTCTGCTTTCCTTTCTGTGAACCCCTGGTCTGACGCAGAGGCTGAGCACAGCCCCTGAGCAGCAGCAGAGCCCTGCCCAGTGGCTCTGGTGTTCCTCGTTGGTACCCATTTCATGTCCCCATTGAATGCGTTGTAAGTCACCTGGTGGCCTGTTGAGATCATCATACCTAGACGGAAGGGACACAGGCCCACCTTTGAGGGGGTTGGGGTTGTCAAACCCAGCAGAAGCTGCTGTGACCTCTGAGCCCTCGGATCTCTGGGGTTTGGGGCTGGCGTTTGTTTCCCTGCGCATTCGGCATGGGCTGTTTCTTCCCTTGCTCGTTTGACACATCTGGGTTCGGCCGTGTAATGGAACGTTTTGTTTTTCCTTTTCCAATGGCACAGGCGATGGTGGGAGAGGCGCCCCTGTGTTCACAGGGGAGGTGGACTGCACCTACTTCTTCACGTGGGACACGAAGTACGCCTGTGTGAAGGAGAAGGAGAGCCTCCTGTGCAGCGTCACCGACGGGAAGAGGCGCTACGACCTGTCCGCCCTGGCCCGGCACGCAGGTAGGCGGGGCCCTGCGCCCACGCGCGTGTCCGCCGTGTGTTCACGGGAGCCTTTCCGTGCCTCCCCCAGGCATACGTTTGGAAACGCTCCCGCCGCCTCCTGTAGCAATGTGAATTAGAAGGCAGAATATCTGAATTGAGGTTGGCGTCACCGTTTTCTACTTGGAGTACCTTGGGCCAAGCTTATCATATTTTAGTAAAAACTGCCAAGTGCCTACTGTGTACTAGGCCTTGTGCTATGTGATTAGAAATGTTTTAAAAAATTTAAACTCTTGCTAAGAGAGTAGATCTCGAAAATGCTCATCACGCACACACAAATTTGTAACTGATATTAACTTATTGTGGTGACCATTTTGTAACATATATATATATCGAATCATTATTTTGTGTCTCTGAAACTAAAGCAATGTTATATGTCAGTTATATCTCAATTAAAAAATTAAAGTAAATTTAAACCCTTACAACAGCTTCCAAGTAGGCAGTGTTCGCCCTTAGCACCTGGACAGACGGGCTTCGAGGGCGAGAGGCTTGGTGTGAAGGTTGGCGAGGCCAGGTCCGTTCGTGCCTTTGACCCTGTGCTGTTCCGCTTTGTCTCATCGCCTCTTTTCTCATCTCTAAAACGGAACGGGTGTCCCCCGCCGACCTCAGACTCTTGGCGAGGCCGAGAGCGTGGCTGTGGAGCCTGGGGATGCAGGGCAGAGCCGTGTTAGTGACAGGTGGGGTTTGTCGCAGAGAGCTGGCTCGCCGCGAAGGCCTGCGTGGCAGACGTGTGCATCCGCCGAATGAATGCCTGTTGACCGTCTGCTCTGTGCGGGCTCAGCCTGCGTGCTGGGGGCCCGGCAGCGCACCTGACGCGCGTGAATCCTGCTCCACGGGCCTTCGAGTTCGGTAGGGTCCGAGGACACTGAATGAGAGGGGTCTCCCAGCAGGGGTAACAGTCTGGTTGGCTAGTTTCTGGGCTTGTCCTTTTAGCAGGCTTGGAATTCAGCGTGTGTAGAGGCGGGTTGCATCTGTACAGTGGGGACAGTACCTGTGACAGGGACAGTCACGTAATTACCTGCTGCGACAGCACCTCGTGTTTTGTCCCATCTGCCTTAGAAGTATCACATTAGAAAGAGGAATTCCTGTTCTGTGGGGCGTTTGGGAGCTTTGAACACGGGACGGTGGAAGTCAGTGTTCTTTGTGCTTTAGGAGTTCAGCACCCTTTAAACATGGGAATGGCGCCATGGCTGATGTTGGGGTGCAGGCACGAAGAGGTGGGTTCTGCACGGCGGGAGCCCTTGCCTTCCGTCAGGGACGAGTTTGAGGACTCGTGTGGCCACGTCCTGCCTGGTTTTTATTGAGCCCATTGCTGGCCTTCGCCAGGCCTCAGGTTTCTTACAGTAAACAGGGGTGGTATCGGATCTCCTTTATTCGGTCTTGTTTTTTTACACGTCACTATGTGCACGACACAACCCACGGTCCGCGAGGGAGGTAGAGATGCATCCCTTCACTTCTGCCACCATTCTGCTTTTCTGGGGACGCGAGTACTTACTTTTGTGGCATTTGCATCCAGGTGACTCTGAGAAAGCCATAGGTGAGAGCTAAAACGCTTCCCCACTAGCTCAGAAAGTCCTCCCGTCTGACGGCTTTTCAGCCCACCCCTCTCCAAGCTGGACTTCGGAACAAGGCCAGGACAGTCTGTCCCTGTCGTCATGCACGGCCATCCCGGCTTCTTCCCGGTGGCTGGCACTGGGGTGCCGCTGTGTCGGCGGCGTCGTGATGAGCTGTGGGGCTCCTCTCCACACCCTGGCCTCCAGTCTGGAAAAAGGGCATCTTCATGTCTGTGTCGTCCTTCACACAGCTCTAATTCATGGCTTCGGCGACTTCAGGGGATGGCCTGCCTTTTGTGACCGCCCCTCAGATTTGCCATTGGTACTCAGCAGGAGCTCCCTCCGCCTTCTGTGGGTTTCCGATCTGTCTCGTTCATAGATGACTAGATTATGAGCTGTTTGAGTCCAAGGACCACCCGTATCCTCTGTACCTCCTGGTGGTACCGAGCGCTCACCCCATGCTCGGCCTGCTGGTGTGGAAGAGGTGGCGGGTGTCCTTCAGGCTGCGTGGGCCGTCTCCCTGGCTGGACTTAGGGCGTGCTGGCTCAGGCATGGCGCCTTGCCACTCCCAAGGCACAGCTGCCATCTGGGTTTGCTTTTGGCTTTCTGGTTTTGTAATTTGGGGCTTGGGAGAACCTTGCTGTTTAATGCTCTGTCCCCCTCATTATACCCGCTCTTCTGAGGAGACATTGGACGCAGTTTGTTTTTGTCACGTTAAATGAGAAGCCTGAAATCCTCGGTGAGTGGCTGTGCCTGCAGCCCGCCCGGGTCCAGAAACGTGGGTGCCTGAGGTTTAGCGGCCGCAGGCTTGTGAGCTTTGGGCCTTTCCCTTCTGCTTAATCATCATTTATGGTGTGACTCACAGAGAAATAATCACTGCCTTTGGCTAAAGATGTTTTTTTTTTTTTTTTTAACAGAACCGGAACAGAATTGGGAAGCTGTGGATGGCAGCCAGAAGGAAAAAGAAAAGAAGCATTTCTTCATTAATATCTGCCACAGAGTGCTGCAGGAAGGCCAGGCGAGAGGCTGTCCTGAAGACGCAGCCGCGTGCTCTGTCGGTGAGCCTGCCCGGCGTGGCGCTGGTTCCCTGGGGGCGCGAGGGGTTAGCGAAGCCCCCTGCGGCTGTCTCCCCCTCCTTCCCTGGGATTGGCACATAAAAGATGGGGCGAGAGCAATTCACGACTGGAAACCGGTTTGGGGCCTGGCGTTGGTGAACGCCACGCCTGGGGACAGGAGGAGCCATGTCGGAAGATACTTGGTTATCTCTTCTCTTTGTAACCTGAAGAGTGACATTGCCAGTACTTGTGTAAAACGGATTTTTTTTTTTTTTTTAAACAACTTTACTGCCTGGAATTGTTCAAAAGTTACGACGTAAGGCGACGGGAATCTCGTATCGTAGCCTTCGTCTGAGGCCCCGTGTCCCGAAGCTTCCTTTTGCCGTGTTGTGTTGGTCCGTAGCGTCCTGCAGAGAGGTCTCAGTTAGATGTAGATATGTAGCACGTTAGTTGTCACTTAAGACTCACCTCAAAAGTGACAGGCAGGGAAAGTGATGAAAATCTGTTCCAAGCACTTTTCAGAATTACCCCGGTATTCAGAATTGGTGGCGTGTCCTTCAGAGCAGGTCCTCGCTCGTCCATGCCTTTATCTAAGAAGGACGCGGCACTCCGTTTCAGAACTTTATAGTAAACATCAACCAAACCGAAAATTAGCTGGTCACCTTCTCGACTTGCTGAGCAGGTTCGGTTAGTTTCTGCTTTGTTCGTGCCTTGGCTGTGCTTTCAGGAGCCCTGTGTCTCAGGGGAGCTGAGGCCGCCAGAAAAGGTGTGCTTGCCTTTCTGCCTCTCGTGGCTCTGGAGGACCTGATCATTCTCACACTTTCCTGCTAAGCCTGGAGGTGGCTTTGCGGTTTTCAGTGTGGCTGCCACCACCTGGTCAAACTTGTCACTCAGAGAAAACCCACTGACCACGTGGGCCAGGCCAGGCGGGCTGGGCTGATTTTTGGTGCCTCTTTGTGTCGTTAGCATTGTTAATCATGTCTTCTGTTTTTTTCCCTTTTTTTTTTTTTTAAATCAGATAAGAGCGGAAGTAAAAATCTGGGCAAATTTATTGCTTCTCCCACAAAAGAGAAAGGAAATATTCAGCTCTCTTATTCAGATGGTGATACTTGTGGCGACGAGAAGAAAATAACAACTAATATAACACTCGTATGCAAGCCAGGTAAAAGTTAGAAAAAAGGACAAAACGTGCTTGTGGCTTTTGCCAGCGGTGTGCCCGTATTCTTCGGCTCCCAGTCCCTCCTCGGCCACTGCCAAGATGACGAGGTCGAGAGGGAGGGGCGGTGCCAGGCGGTTCCGTCTGGAATCTTCTGGCAGTTAAGTTGGGTTTGACTCCCCATCCCCTGCCTGAAACCAGTCCAGAAATGGGGAAGCCGGACCGCGTCCGAGGGGCCGTGTTGTGATTTTCCAAATGAGCTACGGATCCCAGCGTGGCTTCCTCTCCTCAGGACTGGTCCAGAGTGACGGGCGGCCGCTCAGCATCCCCAGACTGGGGAGTCGCAAGCGGCTCAAAACCGCCGCCCACGAGCTCACCATTCAACACTGTGCCTTTCTTTCCTTTCCTTTATCTGTTGGTTTACGTTGTTTTCACAGGGTCAAAACCTATGCGTATTTACACACTTTTGTATTCCTTAAAGTGTGCTATTTTGTGAATACTCTTCTATGTTTCACAGTTACATTTGTAATTTTTAGCGACTTCCTTGGCTTTACTGTTTTTAAGCATTTTCTTTGTTGTTGGGTTAGTGGCATGTTTCCAGTATCAGTAATCGTGTTGTTAACAGTGTCCTCTCCACTTCCCGATGAAATATTTCCTTTGGATAAATTTTTTGCTATGGGATAAAGTCAAGGGTTAGGACTATCTTTTCTTTTTGAACGATTTTAAAAAAAATTATGGTAAAATATACACATTGCGAAGTTGACATTTCTTACAAATTGTAAAATACACGTAACGTGGAATTCACCATCTTAACCATTCGTAAGTGTGGAGGTCAGTGCCATTAAGTGGACTTACACCGTGGCGCAGCCACCCCTGCCACCGTCTCCAGACCATTTTCATCCTGCCAGACGGAAGCCCTGTACCTGTTCAGCACCACCCCCCGCCCCCGGCCCTGGCAGCCACCCGTCTCTCGGCCTGTGTGGGTTTGACTGCTCTAGGGACCTCGTGTCGGGGGAATCATACTGTATTAGTAGGATGACTTGTAGACAGAAGGAATTTCGGGAACGGTGAGTGATGGCGTTTTCTTCTACATCGACAGGTGATCTGGAAAGTGCTCCCGTGCTGAGGACCTCCAGGGATGATGGTTGCTTTTACGAGTTCGAGTGGCACACGGCCGCGGCCTGTGTCCTGTCCAGGACCGAGGGTGACAACTGCACGGTCTTTGACTCCCAGGCAGGTGTGTGTCCGAGCAGCGCCCTGGTGGTGGTGTGTCACCTGGCACTGCTCAGGTTTCTGTTTTAATATTTTCTATATGTGTTTCAGAGGTAAGCTGCTTTAGGATCATAGTGCTACCGCGTGACCAAAGTTCTTAAAATCTAATGTTTGAGGCTCATTCGACATAATGAAAAACCTTCTTAAATTCATGGTTGATGTGGGTTTGCTGAATGCAAAAACCTGAGGGTCACAGTGAAACAAAGCATGTTTGAAAAGGCTCTGTGCATGAGTCTCTGGCCAAGAAACCTACCTCAGAGAGACTTTTCTCCAAGGTCGTTGTATCGTGGTCATCTGCTCTGAACACTCTGGTGGTTTATTTAACCAGCAATTACGGGCTTTGAAAAGAGTGTTTAGGCTGACACAGTGGACCGGGAATAATGGTGGCACATCCATCTCTGAGAGACATGTCGGGAACCGTGGTTCTGGCGGCCTGCAAGGCCCCTTCGGTCCCCTTCGGTCCCCTGCAACTGGGCGGTCCCCGGGAAGAGTGTCTGTCCTTAAGCTGCGTGCCGAGGTCACCCTCCTTAACTGGGTCTGACTGACCTTCCATACTTGGATTGTTTTGCTCTTTGTCAGGGTTTTCTTTTGATTTGTCACCTCTCACAAAGAAGGATGGCAGCTACAAGGTCGAGACAGAGAAGTACGACTTCTACATAAACGTCTGTGCAGCGGTATCTGGGAGCTTCTGCCAGCCGGGCTCGGGAGCCTGTCAGGTAGCGAAAAGGCAAGTCGCTCTTCCCAGTTATGGATGTTCCTTCAGGAGTCTCGTGCTAACAGGTGATTTATTCGGGAATCGGTGAGGTCTCTGCTGCCGTCATCGCTTTACAACGAGCATCTAATCTAAACACTGAGAAGACTTGGCTCGGAGCTTAATCTCTGGGAAAAGGGGCAGGCCGCCCCCCGGAAGAGAACGGGTTTACCTCGCGCCTTCACGTAGCATAGCTGGCACTTCTCAGCTCTTAATGCCTACGTGCACATTTCTGCATTCCGCGTAGCATTAGTTCAGATGAAGTGAGTTGTCCCTTAAAGCAGCTGTGGGTTTGAGGTCTGGAGCAGGGGCAGGTTGTCTTCACCCCACTGGGCTTAGAAATCCTGTCGGGAGCAGGGTGGTCTTGCAGGCCTGGGTCCTGGTCCCAGCTGCTCCCCCAGCGTCATAGTAGGCAGGACTTCTGGTCTCCTGGTCTCCGTGTCTTTTCCGAGAGACGTTTGTTTGTTTTAGGGATAAGAAGTCTTGGAACTTGGGACTGAGTAATGCTAAACTTTCCTATTACGACGGGATGATCCAGCTCAACTACAAAGATGGCACACCCTATAATAATGAAAAGCACACACCCAGAGCGACGCTGATCACCTTTCTTTGTGACCGAGATGCTGGAGTGGGCGTCCCTGAGTACCAGGTAGGAGTGTGCCATGTGTGCACACGTGTGCCTATGCGCTGACGGCAGTAGGGGAGAGAACGTCACTCTCGAGTGGTTAGGACAGGGCTTGTGACTTTTCTGGAGTGAGGTGAGGTTCTAACCATAGGTGAAGTGTGAGCTGGACTGTTTCCTGCGGGTAAACCGTCAAGTTGTCCGGCTGTCCGAGACTTCTACATGAGCCTGTCCTGGGCCCTTTGCTTTGAAGCAGAGCTGTTGTTGGTCCTATTTTTCTGGCCAAATTATCATCTCTCGAGATTCTAATTAATTCTTTTTGATTTTCCAGGGTATATAAGCAATATTTATTTTCGGATCTGTTTATTCAGTGGGCCATATTTCTCAGAGCTAGCCCACAACCCTGTTGGTTTTGGGTACGAAACACACAAAAGCATCGAAAACCATCCCTCATTTTCATTCAACAGAGGCTAGATTTTCATCTTATTTTATTGCGGGTCCATCTTCCTTTTAGTAAAAGGAAAGGAGATGGGCAAAGTAAACTTTTCTTCCTACAGTGTTTTTTTACAGAAAACGCCCATCTGTAAAAAATGTCAATTTTTTGTGCTGGCTTTGGGTGACATTCCCCTTTCTCTTTGCCATCCCTCCCCGTTTCTCCTTGTCATGGGATTAGGAGGAAGATGACTCTGCCTACAACTTCCGGTGGTACACCAGTTACGCCTGCCCAGAGGAGCCCCTGGAGTGCATGGTCACCGACCCCTCCACGATGGAGCAGTATGATCTCTCCAGGTGAGGCGGGGTCAGGCTGCCCTTGGCCTTGGCTCACGTCCAGGCAGTGCTGAGGTCGCATAGGCCTTGTTGGTGAGCATGTAACTCAGCCATGGAGTCCAGTGAGTGCTGGGGCGCAGGACCAGATGGGGAGTTTTAAGCAGCATGGATTCTGATAACGGTCTGGTATGGTAGCCTTTGTGATGCCAACCAGTCTTTGCCACCGCAAAGCCCGTCTGTCCTCATCGCGTCATTTAAATTGATGACTGTCCATGCAGGGGTGTGGGGGCAGCTCAGGACCTGCCGAATTCTGAGTTGGTGAAAGCTGAGTGTCCTCGTGGGTGTCCTGAGGCACAGCGAGCCACCCTCTTTGGTGTGACTGGGGGGAGTGGGGACGTGTTTCTTTCTGTGTCTCACTAACCACTTAGAATGACTTGGCAGACTGGAATCTTAGGCTCCAGGAGCACACGTTACGCTTTGAAATTTCAGGCTAGCGGTCTCTGAAGGCAGCCGTGGGGAGAACTGGTACGCCATGGACAGCGCGGGAGAGCACAACGCGTGGAGGAAATACTACATCAACGTGTGCCGGCCGCTGAGCCCCGTGCCGGGCTGTGACCGGTACGCGGCCGCCTGCCAGATGAAGTACGTGAAGGATCAGGTGAGTCCGCCTCCCGGGCGAGCGTCTCCGTGGGCGGGCGTGGCTTCTCCGGGACTCCCAGATCAGAGTGGGCCTGGCCGCTGGAGCGGGGGCCTCTGTGTAAGTCGCCTGCCCCCATGGGTGTGAGCGCACCTGAGTCATTGTGCACATTGAAAACCCTGCACCGCCTTGGTGTTGGCGGCCTCCGATCTCAGCCTGGGGCGGAGGGAGCTCCTGGCCCCTGTCTAGCCTTTGATTGACCAGCAGACACTGGTAAGGAATAGTTTTTGCTCCCCAAAGCTCTTACGTCTGGCTAATTAGGGAGGAAGCCAGCCCAGGAGACTTGCAGTGCGTGAACTAGGTCCAGGCGTTCGCTCTTTCTTGGGGTGCCGAGCTGTGCCTCACCGTCCACTGAGTGCAGTTACTACCAGAACTCAGTACGATTCTGTGTGCTCCTTCCACGGTGAGTCTTAAAATAAAGGAGGACGTGTGGTTCTTTAAAAATAGCAGGTCGGGAATGTACTTTTCCCGGCGTATGTTGCACAGCGTCGTGGAGGCGTCTCGAAGCTGGCACGCGCTCTGCTGGTTAAGGATCGAGTTCCCTGCGGTGCGTTTGTGCACGTACGCGTGTGTGTGCGCCCGGTGGGAGAATGGCCTTGGACTACAGCCAGGCCTCCTCGTTCGCGGGTTCCATGTTCGCAGATTCGTCTGCTTCCTGATCAGTGCTCGCAGCTCTCTGACCCTCCGCAGTCATTTGGGACATGGGCAAAGTGGCCCCATGTGCATGTCCCCCGCCGAGGTGTGGAACAAGGCGACACTGTATTCTTGTCTCATTTCTGCCGAGACGACCAGAGGGTGGGGACGTGGTGAGGCAGGGCCGTGTGGGGCTGGAGGCTCCTGGCTCTGGGCCAATTGGATGGGCTTCGAATCTCGTCTCTGATTCCTGTTAGAGGTGGCCTTGGACAAGTCACTTACCACATCTGACTTCGTTTCACTGTTTGTAAAATAAAGAACATGGAATCCACCAGCGTGAGTTGTTTCGAGGACGTAGGCGCGCATTCTGAGATACGCACTTCCCGTGTGCAGAGCGCCGTTCCTGCTCACTAATGGCACGTGTGTGGCGGCTTTACAGACCACGGCTGCAGGGATAGTGAGAACCGCCTGCGTGGCAGTGCAGGCGGCGTCCTCCTTCACAGGGAGCCGACAGACGTGTTTGTTCGCAGGGCTCGTTCTCCGAAGTGGTCTCCATCAGCAACCTGGGGGTAGCCAGGACGGGCCCCACGGTGGAGGGCAGCGGCAGTCTCCTTTTAGAGTATGTCAACGGCTCGGCCTGCACCACCAGCTACGGGCGGCGGACCACCTACACCACCCGGATCCATCTCGTCTGCTCCAGGGGCAGCCTGGTAAGGCGCTGCTTGTTTCACGACCTGGGTTCTGGGTTCTTCTGTGACCGAGTGCTGCCCGATGCGGCTCTTAATGCAGGCCGGGGGGCTGGGGTGTTTACGCGAGGAGTCAGGGAGCGCGTGGTGGTGCTTTTGCAGCTGTGCTAATGTTTAAGCCAGTTCTCGTATTGCTGCTACGTGACATACCTCATATGCTGTTCCGTAGACTTGAGTTTTCTCTCTGAGCTGTGCAGGCACCACCCTGCCTCCTGTTCTTGTGAGTTGGTGAGCCAAGGATCATGGCAGCAGAGCGGGTCTTGGAGGTGGTTCAGTCCAAACCTAAAGTTCACAGATGAGGAAACTGAGGCTTGGTACAGCTCAGGCCCATGGACAGACCGTGAGGGATATACGTAACTCCTTGGGCAAAACAGGAATGAAAAATGAAGGCTGGGAGACAGCAAGAGGAAGGACTCTGCTTTTCACTGGGGCAGGACAGAAGAGAGAGCTCCAGATAGAAATGCATCGGGGCATTCTGCACAGTCCCAACTGCTCAGAAAAAGTTATGGCAAAAATATATAACAGAATTTACCATTTTAACCTTTTTTAGGTGTGCAGTTCTGTGGCATTAAGCACGTTCACAACGGTCACGTGTTTCCTGAATAATTGCCAAACCTGATAGATAAATGCAGAACAGAGATAACTGGAATCCATGTTTATTATCAGATAAATTACTTAAAAGTCTACTTTTTAAGGTCTGTTACAGCTTCTCCTCGTTTCATTGAATTGAAGTAGCAAAACATATTTACTCTGCTTAACAGTGCAGTGGACTTTGTTACTTACATTCCAGTTGTCCTGTAGACCCCAAGTTCTCTGTTTGCCAACTCACAGTGTTTTTCTGAGATAATTTCTTTAGAGTTCAAGAAGGTCTCCCTGATAAGGAGTGAAATCACCAGCTCACTGACCATGGGCTGATGGTGCGTGTCCCCGCCTGAGCCTCGCCCACCTCCCCTTCCCCCCTCTGGTTTCTTGTTGCCACTGGGGATACTGGGCAGTTCTAGCAGGTTCTCTTGGATCCTTAGTTTCTTAGCTCCCCTTTGACACCTTGTTTGGACAGAGTTTTTTTAGTTTTTAGAGCAATTTCGTATGTCACTTTACCTCTCGGTACTTGTACGGGGCCCAGTGCTTACTGCAGGTCTAGGAAATAGGCACTCACGGTTTAAGCTCAGTTACTTTTCACAGTCACACTGGGAGGTGTTTTCATTTTGCTGTTGGAGACGCTAGGACTGAGGGTGGGGGCTTCAGGAGGATGGTGGTTGAGTAAAGTGTGGGCTTGGGGTGAGGTAACTGTCATCTCCGTCACCTGTGAGCCTGGCTAGGTGTCTTAGCTTCCCTGTGCCTCCGCGCTCTCCTCTGTATACAGGTGGTGGGTCATCATAGGCCCTGGTTCGTGGAGTCGTTGTGACGTTCAGTTGAGAAATGCTAATAAAACTCTTAGTGTAGTGCCTGGTAGGTGATAAACTCTTAGATTGGAGCTGCCACTTCCTGTGACGAGGCGGTGCTGTCATGGAAGGTAGTGCATGCAGCACGTGCTTGGGGACTTCTCATTGCAACACACCCAGAGAGGTGCACGGATTATAAGTCACTAATGGCTGGATAGATTTTTCACAGATGGAGCACATGTGTGTGACCAGACCCCGCACCCCCAATCCAGAAACAACACTAGCAGCACCCAGGAACCCCCTCTATGTTATGTCCTCTCTGCTCACGTCTCAACCCCTGTCCTGACACCACAGGCCAGTTCGCCTGTTCCTCAGCTCGCCTGGATGATGTCGTCCCTGGCGGCTTGCATTCTGCACTTTTCGAATGTGTAGACTTGGACCCAGACTTAGGTTTGGGTCCCAGGCTCGCCGTTTGCTGCTGCCATGACCTCAGGTAGATGTCTTAGTATCCGAGCATAAGAGGGAACACGTCTGTGACTGGGATGATGACGATGTTAAATCAGAACTAGATAATGCTCATCAAGCGCCTGGCCTGTTGACTGACACGTAATAACCTTTCAGGAACTTTTGGCTGTTTTGTGTTTCGGGCTGGAATTCTTTGGGTTAGATCGAGTTCCATTTTCTTAGCTTGACCGTTATCCTGAATTTGATTTTTCAGAATACTCATCCCATATTCTCCCTCATTTGGGAGTGCGTGGTCACTTTCCTGTGGAATACGGAGGCTGCCTGTCCGGTCCTAATAACGACAGACACAGACGAGGTGCGTGTGCCTCCCTGAGCTGGCCCTGGACGTTCCCAGCAGCGTCCCGGCTGTGCACTCACCCTTGTGTTCCAGATCTGTCACTGGCGTCACTGTTTCCTCCGTGCTGACTGCAGGCATCTGGACGTCATCCTGCGTTCCTCTCCCAGCCCGGCTCCCCGGTCCTGGGATGAGAACCAGGACCTTCAGTTTTATTCCCTGAAAAAAAGGCATAACGGCCTTTTTTTGTTGTTCGGCCCATTGTCCCTGCGATGTGGCAGTGGCACCCCTGTGGGCTCTGGGGTTCTCTGTCACTGCAGAGATCTGAATTATTAATCTTTTACTCCAACATATAAGATATTTCAATGCCCTGTCAACTCTGGGATACAGCCATCTGTTCCGTGTGTCATCTGTAGGATACAGCCATCTGTTCCAACGTGACACTGCAGGTTTCCATTCCAGCCCATCCTCTGCCATCGCTTCTGCCTCGGCCATGTGCCCGCTGCCGTCCGGGGCGTCCGCCCTTTGGCCTTGGCTCTTGCTGTAGCCCCGGCGAGCCCTCTGCTGTGAGAGCAGCAGCAGCTGCTCTGTGCTGTGTTCTCTGACCTCCCAAGGTTTTCATAGCACTGGGAGTTTTTCATTATAATGGGAGGTATTCCCCCCGCCCCTCTCTCAGTCTCTGCTAGGTGGCAAACCCTTTGACAGCAGAGCCCACGTTCACCCAAACGGATGTCCCCAGCACAGGGTCCCGGGCTCATGGGTTGTGCGGAGGGCGGATGTGGTAGGATGCTGCATCTCGTCCCCCACCAGTGCTTTCTGGGGCTATGTCCGCTGCCCCTTCCCCTGCGTGCGGTGGACATGGATTGAGAGAGGGATGGTTCGTGACACCTCCTGGAAGAGGACGAGGGACAGTGAGATACCTCGTTATCCTTCCCGTTATTGCCTTTAACTGCATACCTGAGACGGGACGTTACTTAAATCAACTTTCTTAGGCTGATATAAAAAAATCATTGTGGGTCTCTTAGGGTTTCTAACTGCTTCCTCAGAGGTTAGCAGTGGTCTCACTCAGGTAAACATAGCAGCCTTAAGAGCTGCCGGCGAGCTTACTCTCTGAGCCCGGGGTCGCGCTTGGGCAGGCCTCAGGGGCCCACTCTGATGGGCTGGCGAGTCCGCCCAGGGGTTAAAGTCGGCGGAGAAGGACATGGTTTATGACGACACACGTGCTGGTTTGGGAGGCATCTGTGTTTGCCGCGCCCTTGAGGACTAGGCTTGAACGTGTCCTTCTCCCCACTTTTTCCCGCAGGCCTGCTCTATAAGGGACCCGAACAGTGGGTTTGTGTTTGATCTCAACCCACTAAACAGTTCCCAAGGCTACCAGGTCTTCAGCATCGGGAAGACGTTCGTGGTAAGAGTTACACGATGAATTGGCTTTGCTTTGAAATGAGGACACAGGGCGTTAAAGTCACCTGCAGCTGGCTACGGGGGAGGCAGTTGTCCTCAGGAGTTTCCCCCAGCCCTGGGATGGCACCTGCTACCCAGGAGGAGACGAGAGAGTCCTGATTTAAGGGGGAAATGAGGTGAAGCCATCAGCCCATCCTGGTGCAGGGCGGACACAAGGGGGCCGTTCTTTAGAAAGTGAGTTACCCCTGTCTGCTGCTGTGTGTCAGGGGCGGGGGTTTTTGGGCCAGCCACATGGACACCACCTGGGCTTGTTAGGGGTACAGATTTTCGTGGGGCGGGGCCAGCCGCTTGCTCTAAGGGGCCCTCCAGATGGTGTTGATGCCCACTGGACTTTGAGAGCCATTAGCTAAGAGGAAATGGTGATTGTGTTATCTGCGAAAGGGCAGTGAGCAGGGTGGCTGTGTTCTAGAGCCTTTGACAGCTGCCTTCCCAGGCAGCCAGCTCTTAAAAACTAAGCACTGCTAGAAATGGAGAAAGCTCTGCAAAATCTTTAGTTTGGTTTGTTTAAGTTCTTGTAGCAAAATCCACGTTGGAAGAAGAGAGTAGGCTTTGAAAACAGGAAGTTGGGATGAGAACATCTGATAAAATTTGATACGGAGGGGATCTTTGTGGGTAAACCCCCGCCCCCGGCACACACACACAGGAGCGCACAGCTTCTCCCGCAGCCAGGAGACTGCCTGGTGGGTGTGTCACTCAGCAGCACCTCAGGTGGTCGTCCCCACCCTCTCCTCTGACGTGCTGCTGCTGCTGCTGCAGAGTTTGGCTTGTACCAGGCGGTCCCTGAGAGGTTTGTAATAGGCGAGAGTGCGTAGCTGCCTACAAGACTGTGGGATGCAGACGAGAACCTCGTCGAACCCCACAGAGAACGTTCCAGGTGACATGTGCCCCTAGAGGACGTGCTGGCAGAGATGACCCCTGACTGCTTGGCGTTGCACTAACTGGCCCTTTCTTAAGTGGGAGACTATGGTCCTTAAGTAAAAACACTTTCTGTACCTAGTCATTAATTTTGTATGTGTTGTGCACAAACACACAGAAGTCTTTCCTTTTTGTCTTCGTACCAAAGAGCGTTTTTTTGTTTCATTTTTGCAACTACAACAAATTTAACGGAATTTCAACAAGATGATATTGACATCTTTAAGAAGTACAGGGGAATCATGTTATACTTACTTAATTTTTAATTTTCCAATTAGAGTTGACATTCAGAATTATTTTAGATTAGTTTCGGGTGTTAGACATCGTGGGTGGACGTTCATGTAATTTATGAAGTGCTCCCCGGGTTGGCCCAGGACCCACCTGGCACCATACATAGTTATTACAACGTCATTGACTTGGCCCCTGTGCTGAGCTTCACATCCCGTGACTGTTTTGTAGCTATCGATTTGTACTTCTTAATCCCATCACCTTCTTCACCCCAGCCCCTCAACCTCTCCCATATTTTGTTCTTTATGATTACTTTTAATTAACATGATTTCAACTACGTATTCTTCCTGTGATACAAAATGCTGTAAGTGTGGTTTACGGGTGTCCTCCGTCATCCGATGCCCTGCTGCCTGCAGTGCGTCTTTACTCATCCAGAGGTACAAGGCCCGTGAGCAGACACGGACTGAGCCTCAGAGGCCATTGATGGGCGTTTCCGTTCGGTTTTTGCTTTTCGTACTTTAGGGGATTAACCGCCAGACCTGGGAAGGCGGTAACTTGTCAGTGACAGCTGTCCGGCTTGGCGGGCTCTGAGCTGCGGGGGCTCTTGTCTCTCGTGTGGGGAGCAGTGTAGCCTGAGTGTTTGGTTCTCGCCATTGCCCAGTTTAACGTGTGCGGCACGATGCCCATCTGCGGGACTCTGAACGGAAAGCCAGCTTCCGGCTGCGAGGGTGAAACCGAGACAGGCGATCTAAAGACTCTGAAGCCAGAAAGGCTGGTTGGACTCGAGAAAACCCTGCAGCTGTCCACCGAGGGCTTTATAACCCTGACCTACGAAGGGCTCCACTCCACCACCAAAGGTGAGCTCAGAACCGGGTTGTTTTTGTCCTGACAGGTGTCCTGGCGGCTCTGTGACCATAACCGTTCCGAGCATGTACTGTAAGTGCCCTGCGGTCCTCTCAGAGCTGGCCCCCTCTGGCACATGTGCCCCACGCTGATGCCCCCTCAGTGCTCCCTGGGTCCCTCGGGCGTGACCCCGTACCCAGAGAGTGTGCATGGCCCCTGCTCGCTTGTCCCTCCTCCCAGGCGTCCTTCAGCCAGGCACCTCCAGTTCCTCTGGTGACACGTGCTGTGTTTTCACTTTTCCTTTTGTCCTGTTTCTTCAGGTAGTGAGGAGATAAGGGTGACAATAATAAAAGTTGTTTTGTTTTTTCCTAAATTTCTTTATTTCCTCCTCTTCCTCCGTTCAGCCTTCATCGTACCTTTAAATACAATTTTGCTGTGTTAGGTTTGTTAGCATCGTTACTCATTTCCGCAGCCGTGTTGTACGGCAGAAACCTGGTGTCGTAAAGTGCAAGGTCACGTCGGAGACCTCTGGGGGGACGGGGTGGTGGTAGCGTCACAGCTACGGCGTGTCGCGTGCTTCCTGTGTTGGAGTGCTGTGGGCCTGCTAGCCGGCCGCTTCTCACCCAGCCCCGTGCCTCTCACCCGCATTGGTGCTCACGCCCCGTGCTTAACAGGTGACAAAGGCCCTGGAAGGCCCTGCCCTGTGCCCTGGACAGAGCCAGCAGCCCATTGGTGGGCAGAGCCAGGGCTGGGGTCCAGGTCTCCTGGTTCTGATCTCGGCTCTGCCAGTTAGTGCATTTCTGTTTCGCGGGTGAGGGCACTGAGGCCCATGAGGTGCAGTGACTTGCCCAGGGCCACACAGCCAGTGAGAGCAGGGCTGAGATTCAAATCCACCTCTGTCTGGCTTGCGACCTGTGCTCTGCTCCCCCGCTGTACACCATGGTGGACTCCGGTGGGGGAGTCGCGTGGCGTGGTGGCTCCAAGTCTGAACGCCGTCTTAGCCGACGTCAGTAGAAGTGAGCATCTGGGCGATGGCTCTGCTTTCCTGAATTTGTGACCGTCTGCCGTCATCAGTTCATTTTGTGCTTGTGCATCACGCCTTGGGCTGGTAGATGCCGAAAACTCAGCACACCAGGAAGAGAACTGTTAGGACAGCAAAAGAATAATTTCAGGATTTAAGATTTGGGAATCATCTTAACTTCAAGGACAGAAAGCATGGGTCTGGGGGCTGCTGGGAGCTCTTCGAAGGACCGTGCTTTAGAAAAGGAATTAGGCTTGTTCTGCGTCACTTGTTGGGGAGGATTCGGACCAAAGGTGGAAGTTAGAGGGAGAAATTTAGTTTGTTAAAGGAGAACTTCTTGGAGCTGGGCGGCGATGGCCCTTTGCGTTACAGGTGGAACATGCTTTTGGCTCTTGGTCACAGAGTGGCCCGCTTGGTCACCTCAGTGCCCAGAAACGACGTGCTTCACTCTTTTTTAAAAATTCTTTCGCTCTCCAGTTTCAGAGCACTGCTTTAAAATGAGATAGATTAGGCACTTATGTATGATTTCTTTCTGCCCTAATTTGGAAAATAATCTGTCTCTTCCAGGGTTAGCGTTGTGGTCATGCGGCTACACCTGCTAACGCTGATCCACTGCTGGGTTTGAATCCAGGCTCCTGTACTCCCGGGGGCTCGGCTCATCTTGCTGTGTGGCCTTAGGCTTGTTCCTTAACCTCTCTTGGTTTCTGTGTCCTCCCGGATTCAGTGGGCATGGTAACATTACCGGCCGCCTCTGTGGAGTGTCATGGGAGTTAACATGTTGGTGACTGGGCGTCCTCAGTGCAGCCTTCAGCGCTCACACCACCGTGGTCCCCTGGCTGCAGGAGCCGTCTTGTTGGTCACCATGCTCTTGTCCTCGCCCTGCCCTTCTCCCTTGCCCCCCCATCCCATGTAGTCTGTGTTCAGCAGAGCAGTCAGAGTGGCATTGTCAGTGTTAGATCACGTCACTCCCAGCTCAGAACCTTTGGGGTGCCTCATGCACCCAAAGTAGAAGGCAAAATAGCGCCCTCACAGTGGCCATGGGACACCTGTGGCTTCTCTCTGCAGGTGTCACCTCGCTTAGTCTGCTGACCTCCTGGTTTTGAAACCATCGAGGCACATTCTCGCCCGCCCTCCCCTCTTGCCTCGATCCTTGCTCCTCCCTCAAGATGGCCACGTGGTTCGTTTCTTCACCTTCCGGTATTGGCTCAGTTGCCACCTTCTCAGATGCCACCTTGTCACACTCTGTCCCCACCACCTTTGGGTTTCTCATGCCTATCGCTGCTACTTTTTCCGTCATGACACTTCTCACCCCCTGGTCTGTCACAGACCGCGTTTCGTTGCTGACCCTCAGGGCCGCTGGACTGGAGCGTAAGCTCCTGGGGAGGCCAGGGTTTTCTTTCTTTCACTCCTGTGTGTGGTAGGAACTTGGTAAATGTTTTGATTAAATGAGTAAAGGACAATTACGTTGTTTCTCACATTCAGATGGATGAACAGAAGTTGCACTCGTGCGTTTTCTGGGATGTGAGGATGCCAGGACGGGTGCACAGTGTAAACCCAGCTTTCTGTAGGTCACTGTTGCAATGCATGTGGCCGCGCTCTGTGGTTCAGATCAGGCCCCTTGACACAGACCTGGTGCTGTGACAGCACTGTTCGGAGGGTGGCCTCGTTCA
Source organism: Pteropus alecto (assembly GCF_000325575.1). Taxonomy (NCBI): domain Eukaryota; kingdom Metazoa; phylum Chordata; class Mammalia; order Chiroptera; family Pteropodidae; genus Pteropus; species Pteropus alecto. The sequence continues at coordinate 5,118,242 of NW_006438073.1, forward strand.
CTGGTGGCGGTGTCCTGGGCCTGCACCGTGACTGCCGCTGCTTCTTACAGTCAGGCCTTCTTGTTCCCCAGGGGCCAGAGATGCTTTTATCATTCGATTTGTTTGCAACGATGACCTTTACCCAGGAACTGCCAAGTTCCTGCATCAAGACATTGATTCTGGCTTGGGGATCCGAAACACTTTCTTTGAAATTGAAACTGCGTTGGCCTGTGTACCTTCTCCAGTGGATTGCCAAGTCACAGGTAAGGCCAGGAGGATCAGGCACTGAGGGGCCAGTCAGAAGGGTGTGGGGGTGTGTGTGTGTGTGTGTGTGTGTGTGTGTGTGTGTGTGTGTGTGTGTGTGTGGGTGTGTGTGTGTGTGGTGTGCTTTATTACAGGCAGCGTGCCATTTGTGTTACACATTTTCTTTGATGCCCAGAGTTGTAATATTTCTCCTCAGAATCTGAGCATACAATTAATGGTTTTAAACTATGTTCTGGGATCAGAAGCTCCTTAAGAACAGAGAAGAAAACTTGGGGAAAAAAATTAAATCTATCATCAGAGCTTCTTATTTGGGGAAGAATAAAAGGTAAAGCTGTGTAGGGGGTGCCCTGGGTGCTGTACAGTGTCCCCGGGACCCCTCATTGTCTGCATGTTGGCCCGCACCTGCTCATCAATGGCACGTCATTGCGAACGGCAGTTTCGAGGGTCAGAGCGGGAGTAAGTTTCAGTGAAGCCCCTTGGCCTCCTGTGGGTCTCATTTCTTAGTATGAACATCACATTGGTGCATCACCGGTCTTCAGCCGGGGTTGACAGGTGGTGCTCCAGAGCTAACGAGACACATCTGGCACGTCTGCTGTGTTTCAGACCCCGCTGGGAACGAGTACGACCTGAGTGGCTTAAGCAAGGTCAGGAAGCCTTGGACTGCCGTGGACACCTCGGCCGATGGGCAAAGGAGAACTTTCTATCTGAGCGTGTGCAGTCCCCTCCCTTACTATATTCCCGGGTGCCATGGTGAGTTGAGAGCGTTTGACTCAAGTTCCATCTGCCTTCTCGCCCATCCCCCCACCCTAAACAAC
>NW_006438073.1:5119336-5140383 GCF_000325575.1 Pteropus alecto
GCTCTTCCAGAGTGCAGTGGGGTCTTGCCTGGTGTCGGAAGATAACAGCCAGAACCTGGGCGTGGTGCAGATTAGTCCTCAAGCTGCAGCAAATGGGTCCTTGAGCATCGTCTATGTCAACGGTGGCAAGTGTGGGAACCAGCGCTACTCCACCAGGATCACCCTCGAGTGTGCTCACACAGCGGTGCGTGCGCAGCGAGCAAGGCGTGTCCCGTGTCGTTTCCCACGTCTCCAATGCCAGAGTCTTCTGTCTGACTTCAAGTGTCCCTGTGTTTTTGTGGATTTTAGGCTATCAGTAGGGTTTGACCGGAATGTATTATTTTCCCCCAGGTCTTATATGGTTAAGAAGTGCTGTATATTTTACTCATGGAGGTTAAAAGTTGGATATTAATTGTGGCTGTCAGTTGACTGATTTTAAGAAATTTTATTTTATTTTATTAGTAGTTTCAAGTGTACAGTACACTGGTTAGACATTTACATAGTTTATGAAACGATCCCCCTGATTGCTCTGTCTTCCCTCTGGCCCCCCACCCAGCCATTACATCACTGCTGACTGCGTTCCCCGTGCCGTGCTCCCCATCCCCGTGACCATCTCTCGACTACTGATTTGTGCTTCTTTAACCCTTCACCCCTTTCTCCCAGCCCCAACCCCTCTCCCCTCTGGCTGTCACCAGATTGTCCTCTGTATTTGTGAATCTGCTTTCCATTAGTTTGTTCTTTTTGTTCTTTAGATTCCATATGTAAGTGAAATCATATGGTATTTACCTTTCTCTGACTTATTTTGCCCAGCATAATAACCTCTAGGTCCACCCATGTCGTTGCAAATGGTAGGATTTCATTTTTTTTTTTTTTTTTTAAGGCTGGGTAATATTGGTTGCTTCCATATCTTGGTTATTGTAAACAGTGCTGCCGTGAACATAGGGGTGCATAGATCTTTATGAATTATTGTTTTGGTTTTCTTTGGATAAATACCCAGAAGTACAATTGCTGGGTCAAAAGGTAGTGTTTTTTTAAATTTTTTAAGGAACCTCCAAACTGTTTTCCATAGTGGCTGTACCAATTTGCAACCCCATCAACAGGGTTCCCTTTTCTCCACATCCTTGCCAACACTTGATTTTTGATTTATTGATGATATCTCACTGTGGTTTTAATTTGCATTTTTCCAATGATTAGTGATCTTGAGGATCTTTTCATATGTCTATTGGCCATCTGTATTTCGTTTTTTGGAGAAATACCTATTCAGGTCTTCTGCCCATTTTTAAATTGGATTGTTTTTGTTGTTGTTGAGTTTTATGAGTTCTTTATAGATTTTGGATATTAACCCCTTGTCAGATGTATCATAGGCAAATATCTTCTTTCATTCATCAGGTTGTCTTTTTGTTTTATTGATGATTTCTTTTGCTGTACAAAAACTTTTTAGTGTGATGTAGTCCCATTTATTTTTTCTTGTTTCCCTTGCCTGAAGACATGTATTTGAAAGAAATTACTGTTAGTAATATCAGAGTTTACTGCCTATGTTTTCTTCTAGAAGTTTTATGGTTTCTGGTTTTACATTTAAGTTTTCATCTATTTTGAGTCTATTCTTGTGTATGGTGTAAGAAGGTGGTCCAGTTTTTTTTTTGTTTTTTTTTTTGCATGTACCTGTTCAATTTTCCCAGCACCATTTATTGAAGAGTCTGTCTTTACCCCATTGTATGTTCTTGCTTTCTTTGTTTGTCAGTGAGCATATAGGCCTAGATTTATTTCTGGGCTCTCTCTTCTGTTCCATTGATCAATGTTTCTATTTTTATGCCAGTACCATGCTGTTTTGATTATTGTAGCCTTGTAGTATAGTTTAATATCAGGTAGTGTGATCTCTTCAACTTTCGTCTTCTTTCTTGAGGTTGCCATGACTATTCAGGGTTGATTTCTTTTTAAATAAATGAAAACAAAGTCAGCTGTTGCTTTCTATTACAGGGGTCACCAATGTTTCAGCTTCTAGATGGCTGTGAGTACGTGTTTCTCTGGAGAACGGTGGAAGCCTGTCCCGTTGTCAGAGCAGAAGGTAAGGCCCAGGGCCCAGCTCCTGAATGGCTGTGAGTGTATGAAGTGGCAGGCATTCTGAATAGCACCTTAGATGTGAAACCCCATAATGATGGCCACTTGCGTGACCGTGAAATGCTCTTTAATGAATGGGTTTTTTTTTTTTTTTTTTTACTATCTAGGGAATTACTTTTTTCAGTTATCATTGACGTACAATGTTATGTTTCAGATGTTAATGTAGGGATTAGATGCTCCTGCATTTACTCCACTACAGCCCGTGGCTTTACCAGCGACGTCTCCCACATGTCATCTGAACTGATGGGGTCATTGGCTTTCCACACACGAACACTTTACCATGGGGTTTTATTTTGTTAGATGAAGCAGATCTTTATCCTGTGACCTAGGCTTTTCTAGAATGCCATTTGCCAGGCATTCTCTACATACACACACACACACACATATATATATGTGTATATATATATACACATATACGTATATGTGTATAAACAGAGTGGGCTAATGTGGAAATGCCTAATGCCTATTTTAAGATAGTACTTGCTTGATTGAAAATTGTGCACCTTTTTGCCTGCATGTGTGACTGTGCGTGTAGCTGCGATGGCCCATCACTTGTGTGTTTTTAAAGGAGACAACTGTGAGGTGAAGGACCCACGGCACGGCAACCTGTATGACCTGAAGCCGCTCGGCCTGAATGACACCGTCGTGCGCTCCGGCGAGTACACCTACTACTTCCGGGTCTGTGGAAAGCTGTCCTCGGATGTCTGCTCAACCGATGACAAGTCCAAGGTGATCTCGTCCTGTCAGGAAAAGCAGGGGCCGCAGGGATTCCAAAGAGTGGCAGGTACCACGCCTTTCCTTCTGCTTTTGTTGCAAAACAGCGGATTCCACGTGTCAGGTGATGCGCGGAAGAAAGCGTCAGTGCGTCTGTCTTGAGCGGGAGGGTCGGCTGCTGCGTTCTCATGGAACTGGCTTAATCGTGTGATTTCTGACGGTCTCAACCAGAATTCTTGGTGACGAATGTTGCCAGCGCTTATAGCAAAACCAGTTATCGATTCTAAGATCTTGTTTTTTTTCTTTATTGCAACATTGGGACACACCGAACTAGCCGAGGCAGTACTTTCTAGAACTGGGTCAGAGGGGGCACATTTAGTGAAGGGTTGACTGTGAACCTCACAGGGCAGGCTGTTGGTCACCACACTGTCTCTTTAGTTGGGCAAGTGATAATGAGTTTACGGACCTTTAAAAAAGAAAGTGAAGTCGCTGGCATGGTGAGTGTGTGGACAGCCCTTTAGGGGCCACGTAGAGGACGTGACTTCCTCTTGGCTTACGCCTGTGTGTCGTCCTCCCTGTGGTCTGTCTGCAATGTTGCAGCCTTGGGTGAGAGCAGCTGGCTTCGTCCTTCCTGCCATCTAACGTGGCGGGGAGCGAGTGGTACGTGCCTGGCATACTCGGCCACCTGTTTATTCAGAGCGCGTGATGTAACGTGTCCGTTATGATAAGCATGGCGTCCTGGGGACTTCCCGAACCAATCCTTGTTTAATTAGCTGCTTCTCGAACAGGTCTCTTTACTCAGAAACTGACTTATGAGAACGGGTTGTTGAAAATGAACTACACCGGGGGGGACACCTGCCACAAGGTGTACCAGCGCTCCACAACCGTCTTTTTCTACTGCGACCGCAGCACCCAGAAGGTGAGGGCCTGGGGCCCGCAGCAGGGTCTCTGCGGTGGGGTGGGCCCGCATCACCCCGCTGCCCCTGTGTTTATAAAACGAGTCCATGCATAGGTCTCATGAGGCCTCCATACCTCGGTTAAGTATGTTATTTACAGGAAGCGTGTGTGGAACCTTGATCAGTTTGCATAGATTATAATGAACACAGTCACCCTTACTAGTTTCGTCCTCGAGACTCACCGTGCAAACTAACGTGTCTCTGATAACCTCTCCAGCCCGTGTTTCTCAAGGAGACGTCAGATTGCTCCTACTTGTTCGAGTGGCGAACACAGTATGCCTGCCCACCCTTCAACCTGACCGAGTGCTCGTTCAAGTAAGTCGTGCCTGTGTTCATGCGTTTGGACTCGATAACGCCGGACGCTGGACAGGATTTTGCTTTAATAGTGGGTGGTTTGGAGGACGGGGAAGGTTGGTCAGGTAATCGCCCTGTGTCTTCCTTCATGGTAAAGTGAGGGGCCGGATCAGGTTAACTCCAGGGTCCTTCACAACTGAGAGTCTGGTTATTTTGCGTTAAGGTGCATGTAGGGAAGTGATTGGAGCTGAAGCATAACACCTGGCATGATTCACAGGTGTAAGTGGAATAGGGTGACCAGGATGTCACCTGGCCTCTGCTCCTTTCTTGGACGCTGCTTGTCCAGGGACACAATGATGAAGAGAGGGTTATGGCACAGATGCACAGGTCGGAGTGTCAGCATGAGGGAGGTGACACCCGACCATCAGGTTCTTGGTGGCTGTCAGTGGCTCTTTATCTCTTTGTGCCTGTGGCTCACATTTGCTCCTGGAATTGTGTGCTGGACTACCTGTGAGATGAGGCAGAGGGCTTCAGTGTGTGTGAGTTCCGACAGTTAACCTCATAACTATTACGAAGTGGACGTCTTGGATCTTATCCCTGGAGATTTTGGTTGTGTAGGTCTGCTGTTCTGAATATTTGAGGGGCATGCTGGCAGTTTTGCTGTGTGAGGACCCACCCCTAAAAGAATTGCTGGGTTACAGCATTCCTGGGGGAAGATTCAGTCATTTTCATATTTCTTTCCAGTCTTTAGCCTGTTGTTACCTCCTTGTATTTAGGTAAAGTAATAATTTTTGGAGTTTTTTAGTAACGTATGGAAGTGGCATACATCTAGTAACCTGTGTTTAGCAACTTTAAATCATAATCCAAGTTTAATAATGTTAACTTTTTCAGTTAACATTTCATAAGCATTTTCATGAGAAACAAATTTATCTGTTATTCCTCATGAACAGGAACTAATCTCCCGAGCGGATAGCCCTGATTTACTCAGCCATTATCTGACTGTCATTTGAGGCTATCTTCAAAGACTTGAGACTTTCTGATGTTTGTGTACAAGAATTTTTGCTATTCTTTGTATGTAAAACTTTTTTCCCCAAAAATATTTTTTCTAAGTTTTTAAAGTAGAATTAAGTCAAAAGGAAATTGAGTAATCAGTTAAGATTAAAGTTTATACTTGCATATTGTAATAAATTCATGAGAACAGAAATGTGTATAACGAAGTAAGCTTCTGCCACCCCTGTCCTCCCTGTCCTCCCCTCAGCCTCGCTCCGCTTTTCCCGTATCTTCCTAACAGTTCTTTCTGGAGCCTTCCATGACTCTGAATGATATTTAGACCCATTTGTCAGCCTCAGATGGTATCAAACCTGTCTTAAAAGATGAGATGTGTAAGTCGTGTGTGCTGTCCTTCCCTGTCCAGCCCACCCCTCTTTTATTACTTCTATTTTTACTTCTTCTCTTGGGTACCTTCAGAACATTAGACGCTCTAAGCTCTGTTTCTTGTTCCATCTCTTTTAGACAGTGGCTGTTTATTTCCTGCCGCGATGAGGGCTTCAGATGCTGCCTCCCCTTCTGCTCTCCCCCGCAGCGTTTCCGCGGCCACCTTCATGCCGCTGGCACATTGTCAGGGTTTAGAACACGTGTGTGATGTTGAGAAACACTAACGGTCTTCCCTACTTTATTTGTAGGGTGATTCTAAAGCATTAAAAACTAAGAAACAGCACTAATAACATTAGGTAAACATCATTTACTGCAAAATCACATGGTATGATTGGACTGCAGAGAAGGGCGTAATCCTGTGTCACTCAAGCCTGCCCTTTTGGAAGGAAAATAGGCTAAGTGTTGAGGTCGGAAGATCTTCATTCCTTCTGTTTCATAAATTGCTCCAAAGAAGCAGGCCCCACGTTAGCTTCCTTCGTATTTGGAACAGCTGGCACCTCGGTAGCTGCTTAGTCTCGGCGTTCTGTGCCTTCGCTCATGCCGTTGACAGAATAATGTGCGTTGCCTCGTAGGTGAGGGAGGCGGGCTCTCCGTGATGCCACGTGCCTTCCCGAGGGAGGCTCGGGCTCCCAGCCGGTTCTTGGACTTTCCGTTCTTTTCCATTCTGTTAGGGTACGTTCTCACACACGCGAAAGGTGGGGTGGGAGGGAGCCCGTGGTTTTTCTGAAAATGGCATAGTTTTGCTCTCAGATCTAGTTAGCTGAGTGTGGGATTATAGATTGAAAATAAATGCCCTCCATTTTGAAGGCATTACCTTGTTTTCTACAGGCACTTTGTGTGGCTGGCGAAAAGTTTGTTGCTGATTTTCTTCTGTCTCTGTGTTTTTATGCTGTTCTGAAATGTTTTTTGAACTTTTTCTACTAACTATCCTTTGGAAATTTTTATTTCTATTGAGTTCTAATGACTACTGAGGATACTAATTATAACTTTTTTACTTTCTTTATTTAAACCTTACCATTTATTCCCTGAATTATAATTTATTTTCTTTTAACAATTGCCTTAAATATGTATCCCTGACTTAACAAAAACTAAAGGCAACCAGACCAGTACCTCTACCCACCTCAGCGGTAAAACAGCGTCAGCACCGAGCCCCGCTCCCCAGCTCCACGGTGCGTTGTCCGGTGTTTTACCTCTGACGCGTTGTCTGTCACGCAAAGAGGTCGTTATTGTGGTTCTTAAAAAGTAATCATTGGTTCTTTGACTATAAACGTTTCTTTTTATAAAAAGAAAAAAAGAAATCTATCACTTTCTCTGACTTACTCTTCCCTTTTTGCATCTTACCCCTTCCTTTTGATCTAATTGTCCTTCTCGAAGTACTTTGTTTAGCGTAGTGCTACGCACAGTGCTGGCTGCAAACTCTTTGCTCTGGTCCCTGACGGGAGAAGGTGCTTGCACCAGGACGTGAGCCAGCTGTGTCACCCTCCCACCGGACAGCGCGGGAACCAGTGTTTGGATTCCGCATGCCATCGCTGGCTGATCCCGGGATGCAAACCACACTTTGAGTAACACTGCCTGGCGGGATTCACATCTTGGTATTTATTTGAAAAGGCTTAGTTTTATCTCACTAGCTGAGTACAGAATTTTAGATTAATAGTGTTGTTTGTTTGGTTTTTCTTTTTAAGTCAGCACTTTGGACTTCTAGTGTAGACTGTTCCTGTTGGAGAGTCTGCTCTCTGTTGGTTCTGTTTTCATTCCGTTGTAGATAAGCTATCTAGATTTTCTGTATATATTTTTCTTGTGTTTGTTCATTCTCAATATGGCGGGTTTATGTGTGGTTTTATTGTTATTTTGTTGCTTGGAAGTTGGTGCTTTCTAAAACTAAAGATGCATGTCTCACTAATTTTGGAACATTTGCAGCTAGTATGTCTTTGAATGTTGCCTCTAACCTAGTCTGTTCCTTTCCTTTGAACTTCTGTTAATTGTATCTTAGTCACCACATTCTGTCCACGTGTCTTTTAATATCTTTTTCATCTGCTTCTGTACTATATTCTATTTCCTTAGAGATATTTTCCAATTTTCTGATTCTCTTATCAGCTGGTTTTAATTTGCTGTTTTGGCTGTTTGTTTCCTTTTTAATTTTCATGACTGTTTCTCATTCTAGACGTTTCGTTTGGCACTCTAATTTTTTTCCCCCAACCCATCCCCATAGGGTTACGTTCTTTTATTATAGTTTCTGTCCCTTCTTTTCTGACTCCGAACACCTGCATTTCTCACAGGACCAGTTAATGCCAGCTCTGTCCTTTGCTCCCTTCTCTCTCACATCCCACTTATGACCTGTTAAGGTCCGTTAATCCTCGAGATATCTGGAACGCTCTGTTCTGGAAGCACCACGCCCTGGCTCAGGCTGCCTTCACCTTGCACCTGCATCACGCAGTGGCCTCTCAGTCGGCCTTCCTGCCTCTGCCCCTGCCCCACGTTGGACTAGTCCGTCACAGCGGTTAGAACGGCCCTGTTAAAATGTGCGCGATCACGCCAGCCTTTGGCCGGCGCCCTGATCCAGTGCAGTGACTCTCTTGCCTCATTTGGACCTGTGAGCTGAAGTTCTCACTGCGTGCCGACCGCCACGCGATGTCCCCTGTGCTATTTGCACCTCCTCCCCTGCCGTTTTACTCTCTCGCGTCTGCTCCAGCCACACGGGGCTCTTGCTTTTCCTCGAACGTGCCAGGCTCGCGGTGCCGCGGGCCCTTTGCTCTTGCTGCTTCCCCCGCCTGGCTTTCTTCACTGGGTCCCCGGCTGACGGGCGATGCCATGGCTTTCAGAGTTTGTTTCAGAGGTCACCTTCCCAGTGAGACCGTTTCCGACCACCCTGTCTAAAATCTCAGCTCTTTCTCCCCCACCCCCAAACTTCTTATCCCCCTTCTCCGCCTTTTTTCTCTTCAGCTCTAATTACCACCCGATAGGACCGATCCTGTTTATTGTCTTTCTTTCGCTGTAATTCCTGGGAACTTTATGAGACAGGTGGCTTTTATTTGCTTTGTTCGATATGATATCCCAGCCTAGCATGTTCGTTCTCCTCCGATGGGCTCTGGCCTAAGAGAGTGGTGTCTGCGATTGTCCATCTGTCTTCCTGTGCCCGGACCTGGTGCCTCACGGAGGCTGCGTGTTGGTTTTAACCCACCGTTAACACTGCGCCTGGGGCGGGGGTGGCTCTCAGTGACGGTCTGCACCTGGGACTGCGTAGTGAGTAAGCCTTCAGCCCATTTTAATGTCAGTGACCGTTGGCGGCCTCAGCTGTCAACGGCAGGTGGCCTGCTCCTGAGGATGGTCTGTGCTGAGGGTGCTCTCGGCATCTGAGCTTAACTGGCATCTTCTCACTGGCCTGAGCGTGGAGAGCACACACATTCCAGGCTTGGCGTTGGGTTTTTGTTGCTGTTGTTAATATATAATTTTGTTGGAACAAGAGTCGTAGCTTCCTGAACTCAGGTTGTTGCTGGTTCCTCCTGGAGCGGGGAGCAGTCCAGTCCAAAGTTCGTTTCTGGGGAGCGTCTGAGTCCCGGGGTGTTGGGTGGGCTGTGTCTCACATCCCGGAGCCTTTACAGACAGAGTGCCACATGCTCAGAGGGCAGCGGAACCTGACTGCCGTGTTCTCTTCCCCGCAGAGATGAGGCTGGCAACAACTACGACCTCTCGTCTCTGTCACGGTACAGCGACAACTGGGAAGCTGTCACGGGGACGGGGTCCACCGAGCACTACCTCATCAACGTTTGCAAGTCTCTGTCTCCACATCCTGGCTCGGGTGAGGCGGCTCTCGGAGGGCTGATGGCTTGCTCAGGCTATGGGGGAAGATGGGGTAGGAACGGTTGCTTTGAAGGTGCCTTCCTCTCTGTGACACGAGAGATTTGGCCAACAAGCAACCTGAGGAATTAGTTAAGGGTCTTAATGACCAATTCCCAGGGTGGTCTAGGGTAAATCAGTGCGGAAGCCTCTGCTGGGAGCATTACAGACTTCTCTGAACACGAGGAGTTAGAGGTGGGTAGAAATAATCATGGTGGCAGATAATTATTCTTAGCAGGATAGGAGATGACAGGGCATGAAATGGAGACAGTGTGTGTCCGCTGTTTGTTGAGAGGAATGTGGGTGGGTGGTCCTTTAATGATGTAAGAGCCAGCTCACCCGAACCTTACTGCCGGCAGTGAGAATGGAAGTCTCTCGTACACGTGGGGCTGGGAGCAGTCCTCAGTGACCTGGGTGCCCACCACAGTCTCTGAAGGTGCAACTTGTCCTGTTTTCTTGAAGTTTTATACAGCTCCACCCACATCTCGTGGGGTTCAGCTCAAAGGGGGCACCGTGTTTTACCTGCAGAGAGTGGTTTTCATTCTCCGCACGGCTCGAGGCTGTGGGCCCCCTTCCCCTTGGACTGTGCTGGGCAGGTTGGTGACACCATGGTCTTAACCCATGAATACTTCTGTGCCTGGAGCAGGTGGCACAGATATTTTGGGGCCTGGAAAATCAGTAGAGTTCTTAATTAAAGATAGAAGACAAATGTACGCCATTTAAAATGTTCCTTTAGATTTATGAATTTTAGCTTCATTATTTTTGAGGTTCAGAAGTAATTCAAGCTGTTAGGCCTTGAATTCTCCCAGCATCCCATGCCTCTCCCAAATCCATCTCTGGTCAAACATCATTTAAATGAGAACTCATATGGTATCACTGTCGTCTGATTCTTTAAAAGGAAGAGATTATTTTGGAGCAACTGTGAAGTCAAACACGCAGCATATCTGACTTCACTTGCCAGATTTAAGTTCTGGACTGGAAGGTGACCGAAAGGTGACATGTTTCTGGTCATGTTGCAGAGCCGTGCTCCCCGGAAGCGGCCGTGTGTCTGCTGGGTGGCTCCAAGCCTGTGAACCTGGGCAGGGTGAGGGACAGTCCCCAGTGGGTGGATGGCGTAGCCGTCCTGAAGTACGTTGACGGCGACTCGTGTCCAGACCAGATTCGGAAAAAATCGACCACCATCCGACTCACCTGCAGCGAGAATCAAGTCGTAAGTGACACAGCTTTCTCCGCCCTGGTGCTGCTGCTGTGGGGACGGTGGGAGTCGAAGGGTCACCCTTCCATTGGGATGCGAGCCGAAGGGCTCGGATGCAGCTGAGCTTCTCAGCGGCTGAGAGGGCGGCTCCCCTCAGCACTCTGGTCCTGGAGGACCGTTCTCTGGCCCCAGGACGCCTGACCTGGCAGTCGCGGCTTTGGAATCCATTGGTTCTCTAACGTGTGACTCGGGTTCTCAAAGGCTGTAGAGACACCGGCATTGGACGACGCGGCCTTTGTCTTCGTGGAGGCCGTGCGGGAAGAGCCGGCGCTCGGATGGGCCTGGCTCGCAGGCAGCCCCCTTCCCACCGGTGGGGCTTGCTGGCTGACTTTGCCGCCGTAACTGTCCGCCTGTCAGCACGAGCCATACCTGAGTTGTCACGTTGCCGTGAGGGTTGGAAGAGGGGTCAGGGCCAGGTGTCATTTTTGGCGCGTGGTCGGTGCGCAGTCCATGGGGCTGGTCCCCGCTCCGTGGTGTGACGGACCCCTTCCCAGGCCGGGTGGTTCTGGGCAGCTGAGCGGGTTGGACCGAGAGGATGGTGTCCTGGGACCATCGTTCACCACGGGGCTCTGCACACAGCGGGTTAAGGCAAAGCCCATGCACCTCGTGTGTGATGGGGGTTGCAGCGGGTTTGGGGGCAGGGCCACACTGGACCCCGTGCCCACTCTCAGTGGTGGGAGGAGCGCAGGACAGGCAGCTTGGGGCCCTCAGGGCGTGAGTGGCCGCTGAGGTCCCCTTGGGGAAGCCTGTGCCTGGACCGGGGGCTGCTGGGCTCTGGCTGGAGCTGGGGCTCCATGGCTGAGCTGAGGGTCGGGGCCGAGGAAGGGAGCTGGCCGACGCGTGGAGGGGCCGTGAGGGCGCTGGGGGAGGCCGGGCTGCGGTGTGGCCCTGCCGTGGCCGAGCAGCACAGTCGTCACGGGGTGGGCACATGCTGAGCGAGTCCCCACAGGTCTGTGGACGAGAAGCCCCCGAGACTCACACAGCAGGCCTGGCCATGCGGGCCAAGCGGCGCGAAGAATTGCTGGCCAGTCTTTTCATTTTGCTCACAGTAACACATTTCAGTTCATTTGTTTTTCAAAACGTTAGCATGATGTGCTCATTTGTGACTCACAGTAGCCCTTCGAGCGTCTTTGTCCACTCTGTCCCCAACCGCCGCCCTGTGCCCTGGTGTCAGGAAACTTCACGGCCCCAGGTGCATTTCTGGCTGCGGGCACGCCTCACTTGCCCTCCCGTGTGTCAGCTGGAGCCACAGTGGTGTCTCGGGCGCACGTCCCGACCTTGCTCTGCCAGATCAGCCCTCCCCCGTCCACACCCGGACAGGAGCCGCGCATGCACGTGCGCATGGCGTCGGCATCGTTGACACGTCGCACCTGTGCCGTCAGCAGCTCCTGTCCTTTGCTCGCAGAACTCCAGGCCCATGTTCATCAGCGCGGTGGAGGACTGTGAGTACACCTTCACCTGGCCCACCTCGGCTGCCTGCCCCGTGAGGCGCATGGAGCACGGCGACTGCCAAGTCACCAACCCCGCCACAGGTGAGGCGCTGCCACTCACCAGCCCCCCACCCCGAGCGGCCAGGTGCGAAGCTGGGCAGCAGGGCACTGTGGGCAGCAGCATCCTGTCCCGTGTGCGCGTTTGGCCTTTCCCCCTAGAAGCAGTCCGGTCTGCGGGCTCGTGGTTCCCCTTCTGTGGAGAGGAGGCTGACGTGTCCCTGAAGCCATGCTCCCCGTGACCTGTTTCTGAAGCTGCCTGTCCCACCAGCTCTAGGCTTGCAGAGCTGGCTGCAGTCAATCTCCTTGTCACCTCTCAGAGTTACTGTGGGATAATTAGGAGCTCCCCAGTGACCTTCTGCACTGGGGAGCCGGGAAGGCAGCTGGAGTGCCGCCATTGGGCCCTCCCGCATCTCGGCTGGAATCCTAGTGGCTGCTGTGGCCCAGCTCTAGGAGGAGGAGGCTGCTATGAGCCGCTATCTTATGGGGAAGGACGAGCCATCTCATAAATTTGGGGACTGATGGCTCTGTGACACGGGGCTACCTAGTCAGCGTTTTTAGGGCCATGTCAGCGAAGCGGGTGGTGACTTGTGGTGAGAACTCAGAAACCCCACCGGCCAGCGTGGTCCATGTGTGAGCACACTGGTGATGGCCTCCTGAGTCTCTGCCCCCTGGAGTCACTGCGTCCCCGTCCCCTCCTTCCGCAGGGCACCTGTTTGATCTGAACTCCCTAAGTGGCAAGTCTGGAACCACCGCCGCGTACAGCGAGAAGGGGCTCGTCTTCATCAGCGTCTGCGGCGAGAATGAAAACTGCGCTCCCGGCGTGGGTAAGGCCCGCGACGCCCTCCCTGCCGCCTGCCTCTCCCGGCCGGGGTCGCCCCTGGCCTCCGTGTCCCTGTGACAAAGAGCTGAGTAGAAGCGAAGACCAAACAGCTTCCTCTCCTGCCACAGTCAGCTGACGTGGCAGGGCGGGCAGTGGGGATGGGGGGGCCACATGATGAAATATTAGATGTGTAACATTTGCTAAAACCACATGGGACGTTCAGAATTCTGCACGTCGGCTGCGGATTTGAAAGTCTGGACGCGCAGAGGGTTCTCGTCAGGAACATGGCCGTTTGGATCCGTAACCGTGTTTTCCCTTCTGCTCTCATGTCCGGTGCAGGGGCCTGCTTCGGGCAGACCAGGATCAGCGTGGGCAAGGCGAGCACGCGGCTGACCTACGTGGACCAGGTCCTCCAGCTGGTGTACGAGGAAGGGTCCCCCTGTCCCTCCAAGTCCGGCCTGAAGTACAAGAGCGTGATCAGCTTCGTGTGCAGGCCTGAGGCCGGGCCCACCAACAGGCCCATGCTCATCTCCCTGGACAAGCAGACGTGCACGCTCTTCTTTTCCTGGCACACGCCTCTGGCCTGCGAGCAGGTGGTGAGTCACCGGAGCACGCGTGGCATCTGAGGAATGCACGCCCAAGGCCTGGGTGTGCCCAAAGCCCAGGTGTCACCCCCAGTTGTACTGCAGTTCACGTGGCCCCTTGGTAGATGCCCAGTGGCTCTCATCCACTCCCGACGGTCCCAGTAAAATTGGTTCACGGTGCCCAGTTAGTGACCAAACGTTTGGGGATATTAATCCACCCTTTATGCTTTTTTTTTTTGTCCAGCTTTTAAATTCTTGGGGGTGGCTTAATGGAGAACTTTACTGTAGTCTCCAGCGAGCTTTTTCCTCTTTCACAGATGGAATGTTCCGTGAGGAACGGCAGCTCCATCATTGACTTGTCTCCGCTCATCCACCGCACGGGGGGTTACGAGGCATACGATGAGAGCGAGGATGACGCCTCTGACACCAACCCTGACTTCTACATCAACATCTGCCAGCCGCTCAATCCCATGCACGGGGTGGCTTGTCCCGCCGGAGCTGCTGTGTGCAAGGTCCCCGTCAACGGTCCCCCCATCGTAAGTGTGGGGGACCCAAGGGTGGAAACAGTTCCTGCAAGATTTGTAACAGTGACCTTCACATTGTATTACCTACTTTCAACAGAGTTAGTCACTCGAGCAGAAAGAAGGAGGAAGTGAGCAGAGTCTCTGCGTGTTGCGGGACCTTGGGGGAGGGTAATAAGGGGTTCGTGAGTCGTCAGCCAGCCATGATGAGCAGGAAGGAGGCCTTTGAGCTGTGGAAGAAAATGTGAACCCGCGTGTGTGGAGACACCCCTCTTCTGTGTCGTGGTGGGAGTCTCAAGGTTGACCCCGATCGGGAGATTTCTTACGTAAAGTGCAGGAAAGAATATCGACCGAGCTTGGCTTCTTAGAAATGCCCGTCTCGTGTCATTAAAATGCTTGTGAAGTGCAGGCACTTCCTTTCGGTAATCGACCGATAAGGACAGAAGCAGGTTTACTCATAGCTAAATATTCTACTTTGAAAGTTTTGGTTTTATACATTTTTTAGTGTAGATTTAGATCTTCAAAAGTTGTCTTCGTGAGTTATAGTGATGTTTTGTCAATCCTTGGTAGGTCTCATCATTCGAAAGGCATCACAAAGCGGTGTATTCCTGTGTTCATTAAATAGTGAGTCATGTTGTAAAGCAGATGTCCTTTTAAAAGGTAGACGTTCTCTGCTGCATTGTCGGGGAGAAACGCTGGGCGTGGGCGGGGAAATTGGCCAGGATGTGAATTTCACAAAGTCGCAGCTCCGCGGGGGCAGAGGGCCCGCAGCAGCCACATCTTAGCAGGAAGCGCTTTTGTATCGTCCTCTCCAGAGGCGCAGCTTGGGCTCCTTGGTGAGTCACACACAACCTGAAAGGTTCGATCTGCTGGTTACCCTGGATCAGGTTTTTAAAAGTTCTGTAGTTGGAGAGGGTGTTAGAACCCCGAGGCCGGAGCAGCCCGTGGTGGTGGAGGCGTCATGGATTCACACTCACACTCACGCACAGGGGTACCCTTCCTGGCTGTCCACCTTCCTCTCACTCCTGTGTTCACTTTCTCAAATATGTACCGAGCAGGCAGCGTGGGTCAGGTGCTGTGCTAAGCGACGAAAGGCAGCGGAGGACGAGCCCTGTGTCCTCTCCGAGGACGGAGAGGGGGCAGTCCTGTCGCAGGGCCAGGTGTGAGGAGATGGCCAGCGTGGGCAGCTGTGCGGCTCCCACCTCTCGTTGCTGGGTGACAGAAGACCATGCAGCGTTCTCAGTGTGACTGGAGAGAGAATTCCTGTGGCCTAGAATCTTTGAAAATTGACCATGTGTAGAAATAGGACCGTGGCACTAACCGTAGGATCGAAGCCGATTAACTCCTGAAACAGAGTGTTCTGTGTAGCATCTGAACGTCAAGACTTGTCAAGTGAGCTGATATTAACCCAGTTTTTTAGATGCTACTCACTTTCAAAACTGATGAGGTGTAAATTTTGCAATTCTGTAATAACCTGGCGAACAATGAATTTCTTAAAATGTTGCTTTACTTTTTCTTTGTTTAGGATATTGGCCGAGTCACGGGACCTCCAATACTCAATTCCGTAGCTAATGAAGTTTACTTGAATTTTGAGAGCAGTACCCCTTGTTTAGCGGACAAGCATTTCAACTACACCTCACTGATCACGTTCCACTGTAAGAGGGGAGTGAGCATGGTGAGTGCCTCCTGTGTCCAGTCTAGAAGCTCACGTGTGGATTTGTGAGCCTGGGTTGGAAATCCGCAGAACGTGTGTCAGTTCCAAGGATGCTCGGTTCACAGTGTCTGCCTGGAGCGCGTGGTCCGGCAGTAGTGCATCTGAATAATTTAAGGAATGAACTTGGCAGTGAGTAAGCCCACCCTGAATTAACAGAGCAGGTTTTGTGCATAGAGGCTTCCTGTAATTAAAAACATGAAAACTTGAGTATAGGAGTGGCAAACGTGGCCTACCAGTGCATCAAAGGGTCATAACTTCTTTTTTTACTTTTTTAAAAGATTTATTGGGATGACTGGTTAATAAAATTATATCGGTTTCAACTGTAAAATTCAAGAATACATCATCTTTATGTTGCATTGTGTATTCACCACCCGAAGTTAAATCCTCCGTCACCATATATTTGACCCCCTTTACCCTTATCTACTCCCCCGCTCTGGTAACCACTAAACTGTTTGTGTCAGTGAGTGTTTGTCTTGTTTGTTTGTTGCTTTCTGTTTTATATTTCACATACGAGTTGAAATCATACGGTTCTCAACTTTTTCTGTCTAACTTATTTTGCTTAGCATGATAACCTCAAGATCTCTCTCCGTCACCATATATTTGACCCCCTTTATCCTTATCTACTCCCCCGCTCTGGTAACCACTAAACTGTTTGTGTCAATGAGTGTTTGTCTTGTTTATTTGTTGCTTTCTGTTTTATATTTCACATACGAGTTGAAATCATACGGTTCTCAACTTTTTCTGTCTAACTTATTTTGCTTAGCATGATAACCTCAAGATCTATCCATATTGTTGCAAATACCAGTATTTCATTGTTTCTTATGGCTGAGTAACATTCCATTGTACATATGGACCACATCTTCTTTACCCAATCATCCATCAAAGGGCACTCTGGTTGTTTCCATGTCCTGGCCCCGTGAATAATTCTGCAGTGAACATTGGGATGCATATTTCTTTATGGATAAATGTTTTCAAATTTTTGGGCTAGCTACCTGGAAGAGAGATTGCTGGGTCATATGGTAATTCTAGTCTTAATTTTCTGAGGAACCTCCATACTCTTTTCCATAGTGGCTGCACCAGTTTACATTCCCACCAGCAGCGTATGAGGGTCCCTTATCCTCCACAACCTCGCCAACGCTCATTACTACTTGTCCTGACGACAGCCATTCTGGCGGGTGCGAGGTGGTATCTCATTGTGGTTTTGATTTGCATTTGCCTAATAGTTAGTGAAGTTGAGCATCTTTTCATATGTCTGTTGGCCATTTATATGTCTTCTTGGGAGAAGTGTCTGTTCAGGTTCTCTGCCCATTTTTTAATTGGATTTTTTTTGTTGCTGAGTCATTTGAGTTCCTTATTTTGGATACTGGCCCCTATCAGAGGCGTTGCTTGCAAATGTCTTCTCCCATTTAGAAAGTCGCCTCTTTGTTTTGTTAGTTTCCTTTGCTGTGCAGAAGCTTTTTAGTTTGATATAGTTCTGTTTGTTTGTTTGTTTTGCTTTTACTTCTCTTATTCTTTGAGGTCAAATTTATAAAATCTTCTCTAAAACCAAGGTCCAAGAGTTTAATACTTGTTTTCTTCAGTGCAACTTATCATTTCATGTCTCATATTTAGGTCTCTAATCTATTTTGAGTTAATGTTGGTGTCCGGCGACACTATTTTCTACTAACATTGCTGATTTAATTCTTACTGGGAAGTCTGACAGACTTTCGGCAGCCATAGTCACCTCAAATTCAGACGTTAGCAAATGAAAGAAGACCCCGGGACCAAAGCAGGTCCAGCAAAGCCATGCGTGTGACTTCTGAGGATGTTATTAATTTGTTTCGTGTGCATTTAGAAAATAATACTGGCTTCTGTTATAATGAGTACCATTTTGTTACAGTTTTTTTTTGCATGTTTTCTCTTGGCCCCTCTCACTGAATTAGGAGAGTATGGCCCCCACACTCAGAACAGTTGGGTGATGTGCCTGGTGTCACACAGCTCTGCAGTGGCAGCAAGGCCCCTGCCTGCTGCTCAGGAGAAGAGGTCTTTGCTCCAGGCGACCCAGCTGGACAGCCCCTTATGTGTGCTCCTGAAATCCATGAGGCTTAGAGAACTTAGTCCTTTGACGTGAACTGACCGAGGCTACTTGTGGTTTGTGTTTGTCCCACCTAATGCGAACATTCCTACATCTAGCTGCAGAAATATGAATGTGCTTGATCACGACACTGTGCACGTGCGTGCCTGTGTGCGTGCGCCACACACGTGTGTGTGTTTCTGTGGGTGTCTGACGAGGGCGCGCGTGCCTGTGTGCATGTGTGTGTGCGTGCGCCACACGTGTGTGTGTTTCTGTGGGTGTCTGACGAGGAACCCCGCGTACGCTCACACCACCAGGTGATCCGCATCTGCTCGCGTCGTGCTCACACTGCTGGCAGGCCCACGGGTGCTCGCGTCGTGCTCACACTGCTGGCAGGCCCACGGGTGGACGTGCTCTGGACTCCTGCTTGTTCTCAGAGCAGCTGCTCCTTGAGACCGTTCAGTGTTTACATGTTTTTAGAGACAAGGGCTCTCACGCTGAATATTTATTCCAGCTTTGGAAAGATTTTAAAGCTATTTTTTTCCCCTGTGGTTTTTATCTTTAGTGGAAATACTTATTCCACTTGAGTTTCTAGGAAAAAAGATTCTCAGTAGTAATGACAAATGAAATTCCCGACCAGCTGCCTCATCTGTTTTTGTGGCTGTTCTTGGGCAAGGGAATAAATACATGGATTGAAAGTACTTGGCCCGTGCATCGCCTGGCTGTGGAACGTCTTGCCCTTACTGTGGACGTCTCGTTTCTAGAAAGGGTGGCTTGGAGCTCTGCTCGTGAGCGTCGAAGCACTAGGTTTCCCACTTCGCAGTGGCAGGGTCTCGGTGCCACACACTTCTCTGTCATGACACAGAGACATTTGAAGACTTCCCCCCTTTCCTTCTTCGAACTGGTAGCATGGAGCATTGAGACCCTAAGTACAGGGCACGGCCCGGAGGTGGCGAGGGGTCCCGGTGTGTGGCAGGCTGCCCAGCGGAGCAGTGAGCTCAGTCTGGGTGGTTCCATTGGTGCTTACTGTCCCTCCCTTTTGGAGGGAGGGCGCTGGGGGTCCCCCAGAGCAGCTGGAGGTTTGTGGCTGTGGCAGCGGCCGCTTTCTGCAGACCCGGTGGCAGGTCCTGGGTTGGACATCAGGGCGAGGACCCGTGCCTGAGTCACGCCGTTTTCCAAGGCTTGTGCTCTTCTTCCGAACAGGGAACCCCCGAGCTGCTGAGGACCAGCGACTGCGACTTCGTGTTCGAGTGGGAGACTCCACTCGTCTGTCCCGACGAGGTGAAGGAGGATGGCTGCTCTTTGACGGACGAGCAGCTGCTCTACAGCTTTAACTTGTCCAGCCTTTCGAAGAACACCTTCAAGGTAACGCCCGGTGATCTCGGGGGCGGCCACCTGGGTTCTTGCTGATGCTCACTGTGCGCGAGGTGCTGTGATGTCTGTGGCCCCTAGCGGACATGTGGCCACTGTGGCAGTGCATGGCGTGGGTATAGCATCAGCCTGTCGGGGCTTCTGGGTCCTGTGGCTAACCAGTCCCTCCCAGCACGAGCTGTGCCTCCTGGTTCAGGGTGTTTCATTCCTTAGGGCTTTGTAAGGGTTAAATAACCCAGCGAGGTCAGCAGGGGGCCTTAATGTCACAGATGCTGAACGGGAGGTAGCTCGGGACGTGCTCATTACCACGTACACAGAGGCGGGGCCAGGTCAGGGGCAGCTGGCAGAGGCCACGTGGACTTCCAGTCCTTGCTCAGCCCCGCTGTGAGAGAGAGAGAGAGAGAGAGAGAGGCGGCTGTTTTGCTGACCACAGAGGATGGCCATAGGGAGCTAGATGTCCCCCAGACTGGAGATGTGTTTGAGTGAGCTGGGCCCATCTGCCACCAGCCCGCATGGCGTGGGCTGTTCTCTGTGTCCATGAGGCCGTGGGCATCTCTGTCAGTGACGGGCGGACCCCAGATCTCTGGGCCTGTGACCTAGATATCCTGAGTAATACAGCTGTCGGTCGTGCCCATGAGACCCTGGGGACAACAGCCGATGAGGGGTGACCCCTGACTTGTGCGCCCTGGGTCCTGTGACGGAGACCTTGGCCAGGCACAGGCCCCCCTGACAGGTGCGCAGAGGGCAGGGTGGGCGAGAACGGCAAGGTCCATGTCTGATCGTGGAGCATCCACCACGTCCTCGGCATCCCCGTGTCGCAGGTGGGAGACGTGGCTTCAGGAAGGGGGATGAGCAGCTGGAGGTCTCACAGGTGGCCCCCTGCTGAGGACGGCCAGCAGTGCGTGCTGCCACCAGGCGGGGCAGGCCAGGGGGCAGAGGGAGGCGTGGGTCCTGTCTGTGGTCGGAGGGAGATGCCCAGGGAGCAGGCAGGGCGTCGCCCTCCTGGGGAAGGCTGGGACTGGAGGGTAAGAGGGTGAGGTCCAAGGCTCAGGGCACAGCACGCAGGCGCAGTCCGTGCTCCTGCACACGCCACCTCCCTGCAGTGGTGGCGCTGTGCATCCGGAGGCCCATCCACAGCCACGCGTGCTGTTGTCCGTCCAGGTGACTCACGACTCGCGCACCTACAGCGTGGGGGTGTGCACGGCGGCGGCGGGCCTGGACGAAGGCGGCTGCAAGGACGGGGGTGTCTGCCTGCTCTCCCAGACCAAGGGGGCGTCCTTCGGACGGCTGGCGTCGATGAGACTGGATTACAGGCACCAGGACGAAGCTGTCATTTTGAGTTATGCCAATGGAGACCTTTGTCCTCCAGGTAAGTCTCTGCAGTGGGCCGGTGTTTACCTTGCTGGGAACACGGGACAAGGCCCGGCAGTGGGGGAGAGCTGGGAACCAGGCTCCGACCCCTGTGAGCGCCAAGCCCTCAGGTTGGATCGTGGGCGTCCGTCCAGCCATCGGGGACGAGGGCTCAGGCCTTGGAGCTCACTCTGGCCTGTGCCCTGCTGGTCACTGGCCTGTGCACTGCTGGTCACGCTGGCGGGCAGCTGGTGGTCCCGAGGCTGGTTCCGGGGAGACCGCCTGGAGGAGGGCCTCGCCGAGCAGCTCTCGTTGCCCGCACCAGGGAGCACAGCCGGTGCGGTGTTGGGCGTGTGCATCACACCGATGTCCTTCTTCCCAGAAACCGAGTACGGTGAGCCCTGTGTGTTCCCCTTCACGTTCCGCGGGAAGAGCTACGAGGAGTGCGTTGTGGAGAGCAGGGCGAGGCTGTGGTGCGCCACGACCGCGGACTACGACCGTGACCACGAGTGGGGCTTCTGCAGGCATTGTGAGTCGGCGCGGCCTGGGGGCCTGGGGGG
>NW_006438073.1:5140544-5151704 GCF_000325575.1 Pteropus alecto
AGTCTGGGGGGGGGCTCTGGGCGTGTGTCTGGGGACTCTGGGCGTGTGTCTGGGGGCTCTGGGCGCGGGTCTGGGGGCCCTGGGCGTGGCCTGTGCTCCTGCCCTCGCCGCCTGGGGCTCGGACCGTGCGGCTCGCCGAGTGACAGCAGCAGTCCCATCGCGTGTCATGTTCTCTCATCGGGGCTGCTTTTCGTAAAGGACGTTCTGAGTTGTTCCAGGGCATGTATTGCATAACCACGTGTTGACCACGGCAGGGGTCACACGCACATGCTGGGTGGGTAGCTAGGCCCACTCACTAGCTCAAGAGGCTTGTGTCCACACACCAGTTTTCAGCACTGGTGATTGAGGTTCATGCCTCTGCAGAGTTCCTGCTTGTCATGGGTCTGCAGGGCGGCAGGAGAGTGATCAGGAAGAGCAGGGGTCTCTCATCAGCTTTCTGCTCCATGGCAAACACAGGCCAGGAGCTGGGGTCTCACGGCGAGCCAGACTTAGCTCATTTGTGCCTGTGATGTTTAGACAGTGGTGACATGAGAGAATCCTACTAGTGTGTATGGCACAAGCTCCTGTGAGTTCCCGAGGAGCGTGAGATGAGAAAAATGGGAAAAAGTTATTTAATTCTTGTACGGGATCAGAGAACAAAGCAATATATATTAAGGAATTATGAATGTTAAATTGGTCAGGGTCTACTATAGTCTTGAGGCTCGTCGTGGCAGGAATTTTCTCCTGGTTTGTTGGATGATACTCAAACATTTTTAGGTTGTTGTGGATATCTTAATCGTTACTTTATTTTTTGTTGTTTGTGCACGAACCGAATTTTAATAGCTGTCTTTGGGGAATTGGGCTAGCGCTGCGGGGTTATTAAGGAGAACGGTGAGAGACACTCGGTCTCTTCAGGGTTAAGATGTCTGCGAATGAAACAGAGCGCGATCTGGCCGGGGCAGGTGGGGGCAGCCAGTGCGGGGCAGCGGGTGCCCGTTAACGGAGGGGGCGGGACGAGGCGGTGAGGCCTGACAGCTCTCCCGCCTGCCGCTCCCCAGCAAACAGCCACCGGACGTCCTCTATCATCTTCAAGTGCGACGAGGAGGCCGACATCGGGGGGCCACGGGTCTTCAGTGAGACCCGGGGGTGCGAGGTGACGTTCGAGTGGAAAACAAAAGTCGTCTGCCCTCCGGAGAAGATGGAGTGCAAGTTCGTCCAGAATCACAGAACCTACGATTTGCGGCTGCTGTCCTCTCTCACCGGGTCCTGGTTCTTCGCGCACCAAGGCGCCTCGTGAGTACCGCCGTCACTCGCCTCCGTGTCAGTAAGCGGGAGCTGGAGGTTCTTGGCGGTAGGGGGCTCGTGGTGCGTCGCCTCTGACTCTAGGGGCGGGACTGCCGTGTAGACTGGAGCGTAGGGTGGCTTGGGTGCCCTGTGCTCCCGGGGGCAGCCCAGAGGTGTCAGGCACGGTTTGCAAGGCAGAGGTGGACAGAAACGGAGCCTCAGAGCCCAGAGAGGCTGTCGGCCAGGTCCCCTTGGTCTGATTCGGTCCGCGTTGGGGAGGGCGCCATCGGGTGCTGGGTTTCTGGGAGGCTCATTCCCTCAGCTCCTCGGCACAAGCTCCTTAGGCTGTGGTGGCCTGGCGTTCGTTAGCTGTGCGGACGGCTCCCCGCACGGCTCCCCACACGGCTCCCCGCACGGCTCCCCGCACACAGCGCCCGCCCCGCCGGGCACTCTTGACCGCTACGCGTTCGCTTTGTAGGGGGATGCGGACTTGGAGCCCTCACGGCCCCTCGAGTAAGGCAGACAGCTCACCAGGGTTGGGCTGCTGCCTGTCCCAACTCGAAAGCCCTTCTCAGCCCCACGGCGTCTCCAGATTTGTCCTTGTGCCTGGGCGGAGTGCCTTGTCTGTCAACACTTGGGCTCTCTGTCAGGAAACCGTTTTAGTGCCGCGTTCAGAGGCGCTGCACCCGAACGCATCGGCTGAGACTGACCTTCCCCTGCCCCGTCCCTTTGTGTCGTTTCATAGGTACTACATAAACCTGTGTCAGAAAATATACAAGGGGCCCCTGGACTGCTCCGACAGAGCCAGCATCTGCAAAAAGAGCGCGTCGGGGGACGTGCAGGTCCTGGGGCTTGTCCACACACAGAGACTGGACGTCATAGGTGAGGCCTGGACCCCTGGGTGGTCACAGGCGCCGTGGCTGGGGGGTGGGGGCAGGCAGCATGCCGAGGCTCCCTCCGAGTCTCGCCCCAGTGGGGGTCAAGTACCCAGGCTCGCAGGTGCGTGCGCGGGCATGCATGTGGTTACCATTATGAATATGTAAAGGATAGTTATATATATATAGTTTTTTGTCCCTTTTCAAATTGTTAATGTCTTAACAATTTGGGGCATAAAAGTAGAGACTGGGGCTCAGCAGGTTGCAAGGTGACCTGGGGGGTAAATTTTCAGAATGCTAAACCTGTTTGCTGTCCTGGTTCTTGGCGTGTGCTCGACTTGCGACGTTGAAGGTTTTTATAACACACTGGAAATAACGTCCGTGCAATCTTTTGTGTTTCAGACGACAAAGTCATTGTAACTTACTCAAAAGGCGACCCGTGTGGTGAGAACAGGACCACGTCCACTGTCATAGAACTGACCTGTGCAAAGACAGTTGGCAGGCCTTCATTTAAGAGGTGGGCGTGCAAGGGTCTCCAGGGGACTGTGGAGCCTGTGCCGGGAGCAAGTCAGAACTTCTCTCTCTGGTTGTCACTTGGGGTTTGTGAACGTGTGAGCAGGGTCACAGTAGGGAGGGGACTGGCTGCTGAGAGTTGGGGCCGGCGGGGAGGTGCAGGGCTGCTGATTATCTGCAGCGTGCACGGCTGCCCCACACAAGGAAGCGTGCTGGGACCAAAGCCACCATGTGACGCAGCATTTAAGTGGCCTCTGTCTTCGAATGTCATAGAACAAAAGGGGCATTGATAGGTGCCAGCCAAGGCCAGTGTTCAGGTGGCCTGTCAGGGATACACGGACAGTTGGGGCCAGCACCTGGATTGCTCTTGGAATATACTAGAATTCTCCAGGCAGTTCTGCTTGTGGTGCTAAGGGGGAGTTTGGCCAGCAGGGGGAGCATGTGAGCTGCTGTGCGTGAACAAATGATTCCTCGCAGAGCTGGGCTTCTGGCAGGGCAGACCCAGGAGCCGCTGTCCAAGGCTTTACTCACTCCATGAGTCTAAAGCTTGTCAAATGAAAATTCAAAGATCTAGGAGCAAATTTGTCCAGCTTTTAGATGTTACACAGTTCCTAAATTTAGGGAAACTATGTGAAGCCAGATCTTTGCCCGCTTTTCACATTGTGGGGGTGCTCTCCGCCCTCTCCTGTGATCTCGAGGAGAGCGGGCGGGGTGGCCATCCTAGCCCGGAGCTGCCTGCCCGTCGCGGGAGGCCCAGGGCGGGCTTGGAGGTGGGGGGGTCTCCTCGGGGACCTGGGGCTCTCGGGCAGCGCGTCCTCAGGGTGCGAGGTCTTGTGCTGCAGCCCCTCGCATGGCCGCGTCTGCGGGATGTGACCGCGCCCCTGCCGTCTCCTTCCAGGTTCGACGTAGATAGCTGCACTTACTACTTCAGCTGGGACTCGCGGGCCGCCTGCGCCGTAAAGCCGCAGGAGGTGCAGATGGTGAATGGGACGATCACCAGCCCTATAAACGGCAAGAGCATCAGCCTCGGAGACATTTATTTTAAGTAAGTGAAACATGTTCCTCTGAGAACTGCCACATATTTAAAATTAAACCAGCCATTCAGATTTCACTCTAGTGGGAAGTGCTGCAGTAAATAGGCTGTATGTTTTAGTTACTGTTCCTAGGTAGTCGTCACGTTTTGCTTAAACCAAGGAAAAGCATTACTCAACTATTATGTTTTAACGCCAGAGATGGTGAATTCTCTCGAGTAAAAATAAAGTTACTTGTTCTCCCTCACTTCCTAATAAACCCAGGGATCGAAGCCCAGACTTTCTGAAACAGTTTTTCATCAGGAATCTGGGGGCTTATCAGCTTGTGAAAAAAAGTCACTTTCTCAGCAGTATCTACTGGGGCAGTTGCTGGGGTCCAGTGGCCAAGGTGACTGACCGTGCCTGCTGGCTGTGCCCAGGGCAGGGCCAGGCGGGAGGATGAGGGGGAGGAAATCGGCACCTGCCGGAGTGTCCACGGCTCGTTCTCACGTCTCCCAGGCTGGGCGGCGGGAGACCCGCAGCGTCCCACAGCTGTGGGGTGGTGCCCGCACCTTGGGTCTGTGAGGAAGGGCTTTCTTGAAGGGCTGCTGGAGTCACTGCCACCTCTTTCATCTCTTCAGGCTATTCAGTGCCTCTGGGGACATAAGAACGAATGGGGACAAATACCTGTATGAAATCCAGCTTTCTTCCATCACAAACTCCAAATATCCAGCGTGCACCGGAGCCAACATCTGCCAGGTCAAACCGAATGACCAGCACTTCAGTAGGAAAGTTGGAACTTCTGATAAAACCAAATACTACGTTCAAGGTAATCCATTTCTCCATCGTTGTGACATGTTTAAGCTCCTTGCAGGAAGGGCTTTAAAACTTTCATGACCAGCCCCGCAATCGAGATCGCAGGTACAGTTTAAAGCCAAAGCCCTGCTTGAATGCTGCCTTGACGTGCAGTCGTGAGAGCAAGTCGAGCAGCCTGGGTCTCGGGGCCGCCTCTGTGGACGTGGCTGCCTCACACACGCCTCGGCCCTCCGAGTGCGGCCGACTGGGGAGTTGGGAGAGGGCCGAGTCCACCCCAGGCCCCTCACTACTGACACCAGTTGCGAGTTCGGGGGGCTCCCATCACTGCCCTGAAGTTCAGTGATTCCCTGAGGACGCGAGAACTCACCGAGCCGTCACAGTCACGGTTAGAGTTTGTTACGCGAAGGTGTAGTTAAAAGTCAGCCACGTGAAGAAGCACGGAGGGGCGTCTGGGGGAGCCAGGCGCTCCCTCGTTCTCCCCCTGTGGAGTCGGGGTGCATTACCGACCCAGCATTGGTGACAAAGTGCATGGATTGTTGCCAGTCAGGGGAGCTCAGTGCCCCTTGGTTGCTTGGGTTTTATTGGGGTTCCATTGCATAGTCTTGGTTGGTTGGCTGGTTGGTTGGCTGGTTGGTTGGTTGGTTGGTTGGCTGTTTGGCTGGTTGGCCACAGAGCTTCAGCAAACAAAATGTTGAACAAATTCCCACAGTAAAGCTGGGATGCAATTTGATATCAATATAGGAAAGATAGTGCAGTATTTCTACTGTCCTTAACTATGATGTTATCTTAGAAGTACAGTCTATCTCCTAGTGACATGAACAACAGGCTCTGGGATCTGATTCCATACTGGCTGGCTGGTTGGCTGGTTGGTTGGTTGGTTGGCTGGCTGGCTGGCTGGCTGGCTGGCTGGCTGGCTGCTTGCTTGGTTGCTTACCTGGCAATCTCAGTCCCCAGGTAGGCTGATACTGCATGGCCAGCCTCCACTCCAGAGCCTGTGGTTAACTGAGGACAGAGGCCAGACCTCTTTTTGGGCGAGGTTTAAGTCTTTCCTGCACACTGACTTGTGGCAGGGGCTCCATAATATGTGTCAGGGGGTCTGGAGAAGAGCACACACGGAACATATGATGAACGACACTCAAGTCTGATTTTAACTCTATGCGAACTTTTTACAGGCTCTGAAGATAAACTCGGCCCGTTACTGAGGTGTCAGTGCTAACGTTGCTGTGGTATGTATGCCTCTTTTTTGACAGATGGTGACCTGGACGTGGTGTTTACCTCATCCTCTAAATGTGGGAAAGATAAGACAAAGTCTGTGTCTTCTACCATCTTCTTCCACTGCGACCCTTTGGTGAAGGATGGGATCCCTGAGTTCAGCCATGAGACTGCCGATTGCCAGTACCTCTTCTCCTGGTACACCTCTGCCGTGTGTCCCCTGGGGTAAGTGTGGGGTCCTGGCGTTGGTAGGAGTTGCTGTCGGTCACTTTCCTCTTTGGGTGGACACTTACCAGTTGTACCTCAACCGCCTCTCTCGAAACTTAGCTCAGGCGTATGTTCACATGGGCGTTTACCCTGGTGCTCTACTGTGGAGAGGATTCAAACCCACAGAGTCCAGAGGAAGTGGCCGAGGCAAACCCCACGTAGCCAGCACCTAGCTTCAGCAGTTGTCCACATCCCGCCCTCTTGATCCACTCCACGTCAGCACCCTGTCACCCTGTCACCCCCAGCAGCCTCGGCCTTCTGCCTTTGTGCGCCCCGGGCCCTGAGCGCCCCTCACTTTGCTTGCATCTTTCTCCTGCTGCCCCCTCTCCCCCCCGGCTCCGGGGAGGCGGGGCCGTGTCCTGTCTGTTCCCAGCAGAGCTTTCTGTTTTAGCACAGAGTACTGTGTGGTAAAGGTCACTTTAACGTGAACGAAATATGTTTTCATTTGAATGAATGAAGAGTTCCTCTACAGATCCTGAAAATCATCTGTAGGCCAGATGTTCACGGGAAGTACACGTTTCTGCTCTGAGGGGCTTCTGGTGACCGGGCCTCCGTGTGGCTTCAGGGGACCTGCCTCTGTCATGTCCTGCGGCCTTCACTTCTTGGCCCAGCTACACTGTCCCAGTTAGAGCCGCTCATCTAGAACAAAAAGTTATAAACCACTTTCCTCGTGGATTTATTTTCTGTCACATCCGGCTGCCATCGTACAGAAGCTTGTCATTCTCTGTCCTGAGACTTTAAGTTCGGAGGAGACTGAGGTCTTGCCGTGTAGTTGTCGCTTCCCTTTCCTGGTGAAGGGACCCGCAGCCAGCAGAAAGTGACAGGGACAGTGCGGGGAGATCCAGACCACACCTTCCGGATCTTAGATCAGTTTGGTCTTATTTGTCCTATGGGTGCTAGCCCAGAAAAAAAAGGTCAGCTTTTTCCTGCGTTTTCCAGGAACACACATGTAGGGCAAGTCTCAACGAATTTCTAAATATTGGTGCCACACGAATGATGTACATGGTGCCGTGACACAAACGTCCAGTTCTGTGAGCAGAAAGAGAAGTCAGTGAAGACGTTTCTGATTTTGTATCATGAATGTTTAATGTCATGGAAATACACTGCTTTTTCTCATACGTGGGTTGGAATTGTGAAATTTTAGCCGATCGAACAGCGACTGTGTTTGTCACTAGCCCTGCCTCCTGGGACTTAATACGCCTGAATAGAGAATGGCTCCTTGGGGTGCCTGTGCTGTGCCCCGCAGTGTCCGTCCTATGGATGTCCCCCAACCCTGTGAAGCAGTGAGGCCGTGTCCCACAATGAGATATTGAGAAGGAGAGGCTATGTGGTTGTCACCACTATTTCTTCCCAGACGGCAGGGCTGCAGGCCTGGGACGTGAGTGTGGCCGGCCTGTCACCCAGGTCTTTGCTTCCTTAGCCCTCTGTGCCCTGGGAGCCCGCCAGAGGGATGCACGAGGACCAAGGAGTGTGTCCTTGACGCTCAGCTTTTCGCGGTTCCCTAACGGTCCACGTAGCTCGAGGCAGTGTCTTCGAGCTGTTTTCCGGTACTCCTGCCTGAGCTCGCTGTCGGCAGAGTGTTCTCACGGCTGGTGGCTCGTGTTGGGTGTGGCGTTGGCGGTCAGCGCCACTCCCCGAGTTGGGGTTGCTGCGGTCTTCGCTGTGGCGGCAGCGTCCTGAGCGCTGTGGCTTCCTTCCAGGGACTTCGATGGCGCGAGTGCCGAGGAGGACACGCCGGAGCACAAGGGGCTCTCGGAGAGGAGCCAGGCCGTTGGGGCGGTCCTCAGCCTGCTGCTGGTGGCGCTCACGGGCTGTCTGCTGACCCTGCTGCTCTACAAAAAGGAGAGACGGTGAGGACGGGCGCGGCCGCGGGGCCGGAGCGAATCCTGGCCTCGGATTTCCTTCTCTTCCCCGCTTCCCTTCCCTTTCCCTGGAGCCCCGGGCCTGGAGCTCTGTTCGCACTGCGGGCGTGGTCTCCAGGTGTGTTTCTCACACGTCTGCGTTTCATGACGAGGCGTCCATTTGACCAGAGCCGTGAACCTGCCCCAGGTGCTCGAGTCAGGTCTCACCTTGCGTGGCGGACACTGTGGGCTCTCGGCCTGGCTCACCCGTTTCCAAGACGTCAGTCTCTGGATGTGTTCGGAGTTGGACAGGCGTTAGACTACCTGTCGTGAGCGGACTTCCTTCTAGTCTGCTCTTTCCTCCCCTCCCCCCTTCTCATCTTAAAAGTGAGCATTATTAGGCGCCTGCTGTGTGCCAGGTACAGCCTCGTCCTCTTGGCTCCCCTTTGCTAGCTCAGAGGGCTCGTGTGTCATCACGTGTGGCTGTCCAGCAGATGGCCATTTCGCTGGTGAACGAGGCACGGGGCTCAGAGCTCTGTGCACACTTGGCCCTGGCTGGCGGTGGAGGAGGAGGCCATCTCGGGGGCCCTCGTCCTCTTTCGTCAGGCAGAGGAGCTGGAGGCAAGGGGCTGTCGAGAAGTACTGGCAGAGACCATCGGGGGGGGCAGGGTTGGGGCCGAAGGTCTGGGCGTGAGCTGGCCTGGGGTAGTCACCTGGCCCCGGCCGTCTCCGCACAGCCCTGGGGATCGGAAGGTGTGGTGGCATCACATCCACACGTGGAAAAGCGGGGACCCCAGTGTCCCTGCGGCACCTCGCTCTAGCCCTTGCTAAACCGTGAATGGAGCGAGATTTGCATCCTGCTCTGATTCTGAAGTGTTGCTGCCTCTGCACTGGTTTATAACCCTGCCACCGCGGGCTCAGCGTCCCATCCGAGTGGGGCAGCGGTGGGGGGTGCAGCCCCTCTCTTAGCCAGGACCGGAGGGGCCAGCTAGGAGCAGCTGGCCAGTGGGCGGCTCGAGCTACTGGTTCTTCCCGGAGTGACTGTCGTCTCTCACAGGGAGACGGTGATGAGTAAGCTGACCAACTGCTGTCGACGGAGTGCAGACGTGTCCTACAAATACTCAAAGGTAATTTCCTGCCTCCACCTCGCCCCTCGCAATAGCGAGCTGGGGATGTTGTTAACACTCAGTGATGATCGAAAATCCTCATCACAGGCAATTTGAAGTAGAAAGGAAAAACGTCATCTCCTATTGCTTTTAACCCTAACACACTTCTGTCTTTTTTTTTAATTCACGTTTTTCACGACGTGATTGCAACTGATTTCCTAGAACATTTAATGGTTACGTGGCTCCTGCCACTTTTTTGGTTATTCTAAAAAAAGTTACATATCATAATGGAAAGTTTGTGCATTTGGCATTTGGATGGTTTCTTTCAAATAAATCTCCAGAAAAGAGGCATCTTGTGGACCAAAGGGCATGAATATGCTCGTGGCTCTGTGTGTGCTGCCAAGCCTTTCTGAAAGGCTTACCTCGGACGCATACATGTGTCCTCTCTGTGGCTCTTCCTCAGCACACGTCCCCCTCCTGCCCTGCCCCCTGTGGCACCCGGTTCTGGATGAGCGGTAGGAAGGTCGCAGACTCGCCAGCCAGGCCACTTTCCTGCCCTTGCGACACTGTGCGCCTTGGCTGGGCCTTAGCAGGAGCTGGCAGTTCCAGCCCGTGCCTTCCTCTCCCGGGTTTTGTCCCTGGTGGGGACCTGGGGCCGTGGTGGCTGCGGTGGGTGGGGACGGAGGGTCCCTGAGTCGGGCGGGTCATGGAAGGAGGGTAACAGGAGCGGGGCAGGGTTTTGGCGGGGCTCCGTGAGCTCTGCTTTGCCCTGGCAGGTCAACAAGGAGGAAGAGGCGGACGAGAATGAAACCGAGTGGCTGATGGAGGAGATCCAGCTGCCGGCCCCCCGGCCTGGGAAGGAAGGGCAGGAAAACGGCCACATCACCACGAAGTCCGTGAAGGCCGACGCCCTCACTTCCCTGCACGGGGACGACCAGGACAGCGAGGACGAGGTCCTGACCATCCCGGAGGTGCGCGTTCACTCGGCCAGAGGGACCGGGGCGGACAGCGCACAGCAGATGAGACACCCCCAGAGGAAGGTGCTCCGGGAGCCGGGCGCCGACAGGGTGGGGCTGGTGAGGGGTGAGAAGGGGGCCAGGCCGACGCCCCGGCCTGTGCCACCCAAGCCCGTGAACTCTGGCGGCCTGGTGTCCTTCCACGATGACAGCGACGAGGACCTCCTCAACATCTGAGCTCCTGGTGCCTGCAGGGGACGTGGGTCTGTCGCTGGCTCAGCCAGGCCCTCCAACCAAATAAGACTTCAACTCGATGATGCTTCTGTCATTTTTGCCTTTAACAAAAACTGTTCCAAAAGGGAAGAATTTTGTGGGGGAGAGAGTGAGGTGGTCAGGCGCCGCTCACCTGTGGCTGCTCGGTCACTGGGTTGAGGCATCACGCCAGTTGCCAAAGGGTGATGCCCGGGGCCCGGGTTTTTGTCCCAAGTCCTCGTGTGAGGGCACAGCTGCTCTGTGCTCCACAGTGCGTGCACGGGCCGGTGCATCCGGGGACAGAGGGCTGTGTTTGAGAAAAACCCTTGCTGCTTTAGGCCCTGTAGGGTGTTTGACCATTATATTTTAGCATTTAATTCTCTCCTCCTATTTATTGACTTTGACAATTACTCAGGTTTGCGAAAAAAAAAAGAAAAAAAAAAACACAAAAAACAAACCACCCACCCAGCAGTTTCTTCTGCCGACAGGAGGCGACATGCTGGTTCATCCGCTGCCGGCCGGGAAGCTGCGTGTGCTGGGTTGGTTCATATAAGGTTTTGAGCTAGTCAGTCATGTATCCTGAGTTAGAGTACTTCCTCTGTCTCTTCCTCTTGGCTTTCTTTTTCTTGAGGGCGCGCCCGCACGCGCCGGGGTCCCTGAGTGCTGGGCCGGCGGCTCGCCAGCAAGCCTTCAGTCGGGGACGGCCGCAGCTTTCTGCGTGACCTGTTCAGCCCTAGGTGCACGGAGCACATTTTTCAGTATTTCCTTCGCCGGCTGGTGAATTCAAACCACCCACCCAAAGACTGATTTTGTGTATGCGTGAATGGAGATGCCAGAGAAAACGACTTTTACCCACTTTGGGGGGTACAGGTCCCATCTCTTCAGGTTCTCATGATACCACCTTTACCGTGCTTATTTTTTTAAGAAAAAAAAAAAAAGTGTTTATCAACCATTCGACCTATAAGAAGCCTTAATTTGCACAGTGCGTGACTTCCAGAGGTCGCACGGCAGCGCAGGCGGGGACGCGCCCCCCGCGGGGCCCTCGGGCT
>NW_006438073.1:5151736-5158051 GCF_000325575.1 Pteropus alecto
GAGGTCGGGCCTCGGCGCTGCCGCCCCTCCCGCCGCCGGCTCCTTTCTCGAAGTGTTTAACGAACGACTTTTCTCTTATTCTAGAATTGTATATAAACACAATTGTAGTCATATATTGAAAAGCAGACCGCCCTACAGAATTCCTTGGTTTGTACTCTGTTTGGCTGGCTTATTTGATTTCAACATGAGTGTATTTTTAAAAATCGATTTCTTTTCTCATTTTTTTTTTCAATCAAATTTACTGTAATATAAGGTATTCAACAATTTCAATAAAAGATAAATTATTAACTCGGTGTTACTGCTTTTTCCCCTCGAGAGGGGAGCCGCTGAGCTCGTGGCCGGTCTGGGCCGCCCGCCTGTCCTCTGGGGAGTTACAGACGTTTGCGTGGAGCTGCGGTGCCCCAGCCGACTCTCCTCCCCGAGTCCGTCCCACGCGTAGGTGCGAACGCGCCTTCGTCCTCTGGCCTGCGCTCCGCTTCAGCTAGGCCTGGTTCCTTCTCTCCTGAGAGCGCCGACCTCAGGGCCTTCCCTGTTCACCAGAGCATCCGCCGTGGGTGCCGATGTCGATGTCGGCGACACCGGGAAGGGTCCCGGCGAGCAGCATTCTCCCCGGGGGCGTGCTCTTGCACAGATTCCGGGTCTTCCCTCGGAGTTACTGACTGGGAGCAAGAGCCCCCTCGGTGGTTGGCATGCGAAAGCAGACAAAGCAGAGAGTTACTGCAGCGCCAGACAGACCTCTCAGAGCCAGCTCCCTGCCCTTCATCTTGTCTCACCATCCAACTGGAGTTAGTTACCTGTTATTTCCTAGGCTTTTACAGTATCTCCTGATACACACTCTGGGGTCTATAAAGCAGCGGTCCCCAACCTTTGTGGCACCAGGGACCAGGGCTCCTATGAGACTCTAAGGTCTGACGATGTGAGGCGGAGCTGAGGCGGTGACGCTGGCGCTGGGGAGCGGCTGTGAATACAGGGGAAGCGTCACTCGCTCACCCACCGCTCACTTCCCGCTGTGCGGCCCGGTTCCTAAAAAGCCATGCACTGGTACCAGTCCGTGGCCCAGGGGTTGGAGACCCCTGTTAAAAAGGTTTACGTTATAGCCCAGGAGTCACTGGTCCCTGGGCATTGTGTCCGGGGGGGGGCGCTCTCTCAGCCGCCCCGTCCTGCTAAGTCACAGGAAGCCGTCGGGGTCAGAAGGGGCCCTTGCTTGCAGGCACTCGCTTGCTCTACGGGCAACTCGATGGCAGGAAAGCCCTTGGTCCGCAGCCCGGGTGGCCCACCTGCCCCAGTGTGCAGCTCACGGCCAGCCCGAGAGAACAGAAGTGAGCACGGTGTGTGGCAGGCACTGGCTGTGCCTGTTTCCCTAAGAGTCAGAGCTGATGCGGGCGATGGGGGTAACCTAGACGAGCTCCGCCGCTAAGCCCCTAAAACAGTAACCACCCTCGCCAGTTAGTACAGGTAGTTTTAGGAAAACTTGCTCTGATAGCAAATAGGAATTAGAGTCTTGCTAGGAAAATGATTTTATTAAGAGTACAACCTTGATATTTTCTTTTGACCGTTTTGAGGCTATCGAGTGGCAGAGAAATGGAACACGGGGGTGTTAAGGAAGGAATGGGCAAACCCTCTGCCAAGGAAACTCAAGGAAAGGCATCCTGCCTCTCGCGTGAACCTTTGAAACAGTCAAAGCCAGTTCTCCCCCTGCAACATCGCACGTGGTGAGTCCTTCAGGAAGGTTGACGGTCACCTGGGCGTTAAAAAAAGTGCTTTGGGATAGTCCCTTTATGTGGGCTGCAGACCTGATGGCATGTAGGTCTGGCTTCTCGGAAGTCAGGTCACAAGGGGATCATGTGCGTGTTGGGAGCAGGTGGTGTGGACAGGGTCAGGCTCAGAGAACCTCCCTTCACCAGCTTCTGAAGAACACATGTCACTCACGTGCACGCACACAACTTACCTCTCCAGTCGGACTTCGTCCACTTGGGTTTGGCCTCTCGTGCCCTTGAGCTAAACCTGTGGTGCCTCCTGGGAGGAGGGCGTGGGGGGGGGCGTGCCTGGGTGCCGGGCTGGGCGGCTGGGCCGGGGGTCCTGGGGCACCTGTTGAACTCAGGCCGAAGAGATGGCGTTGGGGCAGAGAGGTGGCACTGCGCAGGCCCAGAGATGACACAGCTGTGTTGAGTTTGGGGACAGAGCGGCTGAAGGAGGCCTGGACCGTGAAGTGTCATGGAAGTCACAGTAAGCTCCGTACACTTACCCGACAGCAGTTGGGAGCTGTGGAAGGGCCAGGTTTGCTTTTGAGCAAGATGGAGTAAAAAACGTAAAGACATAGAGGCACCACAACATCCAGATGACGGGGCGTGGGCGGCCTCGGCTGTGTGGACACCGGAAAGCCTCCGGCGCTCAGCCTGGAAGGAAATAGAAAGCATTTTCCTTCCTGATGGAGGGAATGGCCCAAGTTAGGTTTGTTAGGATTGTTAGTTACTTGTATTTCTTTACCTCATTCTATTTGTTGTTTTGACCAGTTTGCAAATCAGATTCACTGAAAAATAATCTATAAGTCTTTAATGTTATTTTGATACTCATGGTGTTAGAGAAGCTGAGGGCACACAGAATGGGGTGCAGTACCCCAGAAAGAGCCCAGAAGGGACCAGAGGGCCAGGTGACAAACCTGGTGACCCATGGCTTTGGATCTTTTTTCTTCTCTTTAAAAAAAAAAATTTGAGACAATCAACATACAGAAAATGTGAACAAACAGAACCAATAAGCCTGTTTTCCCTGAACTATTAGAAGGATGCCTCACTGTCCCTGGACACCTTAGGGTGCTGTCCCATGTGAGCACAGTGGAGCCACCTGGCTGAGAACAGGGTCATGTCCCCACCACCACTGCCCACGTGGAGAAAACATCGAATCCCGTGGTGAAGGGCTCAGCCCCACGAGGCTGCCCTCCGCTTCAGGTGACACTCGCAGCTGGGAGGTCCCCAGGGTCCCCACAATCCTCTCTGACTTGGCTGCAAGTCGAGGTTCCCATGTGCCCTTCCCCCTCGGATTCGGTTATTTGCTAGAGTGGCTCACAGATCTCAGGGTACATGGGGTACAGTTTGCTGAAGGACATGAAGGACGCAGGTGAATAACCAGGGGACGAGGTACACGGGGTGAGGTCTGGGGGAGCGCCTGTCCCTGTGGAGTTGGGGTGTGTCCCCCTCCCCGCATGGCTGTGCTCACCAGCCTGGGGGCGTCCCCAGCCCTGGGCGGTCGGGGTGTTACAGAGCCTTACGCAGGGAGCCATGATCAATTATTAACTGTTTCCAGCTCTCCCTTCTCAAGAGAATGGGGAGTTTGGGTGGAAAATTTTGACTTTCTAGTCATGACTTGGTCTTTCCTGTGATCAGGAGCCATCCCAGAGTCACCTCAGAACAAAAGACACTCCCATCGCCCAGGAAATCCCAAGGCCCTCGCCAAGAACAGGGGCAGAGAGCGACATGGACAGTGTATGATGATGATCCCACAGGCGGCAGCGCTGAGCACCCGCCTTAGGGAGGTTGTCCCTGTCCCTGTCCCCACCAGGGCTCATCCGCCTGGCAGCAGCTGAGTAGGGAGGGGATCTCAGAGCTGCAGCCCCCGCGGGAGGGGCTGAGGCTGGATCCCGGTGCCTGTGGAGCAGAGGTGAGCGTCCCAGGAGCGAAGGGCACCCCTGTACGTCTGTCTGTCCCTCCTGTGTGCACACGGAGGGGCCCGCCTGTCATGTGTCCTACGGCAACGTGGTTGTGGGAGCGTGCCCTCTGCCTGGCAGCACCTCGATGTCCCCTTCCAACAGCTTTGGCCCGGGCCCGTGGGGCCCAGCCCTGTGCCGAGACGGCCCCCTGGGCCCCGTCTCCTGAGATCCGGATTGTTTCACAGCAGCCAGGAGCCCCCCTGGGTAGATAGTGACGCTGGGGAAGATGCATGTGGGTGCTGGGAAAGCTGGTCGTCCCCAGCAGCTGAGGACAGAGCGAAGTGAGTCTGCTGCACCCCGGTCCGTCCCCCGCAGCCCAGGCCGAGGGCTGGTCAACCGGAAAACCAGCGGCGGCTTTCGGGGCAGCCCATGCTGCTGGCCGCAGAGCGATGACCAGATAATACCCAGGTCCTGACTCTGCTGCTTACTTTTTGGGTGACTTTGGCAAGTCGCCTCATGGTGAAACGCAGGAACAGGGTGTGAGAGTCTCTGCCTGCGTTTGCGGGGTGAAGGCCGGAGGACCTGATTGCTGGCTCTCAGCTCTGCCCCTTAGCGAGCGGCTCCCATGCTCTGCATTTCCCCGAGGAGGGCGAGGTGGCCCAGGATGAAGGGCTGAGCCTGGGGGCCCCGGCCACCACAGACTGTTCTCTTCCATTACCCCTGTGTGCTGACTGACAGCCACCGATGCCCAGGCCACAGAGGTCGGCGGGCACCCAGGCATCCCGGAGGCACAGCTGTCGGGCACATAGAGTAGTTAGAAGCCACAGGCCTCGGGGACAGAGCTGCTCACAGGTGGACAAGGAGCGGGCTGTGCTCGCCCCTCTGCTGCTCCCAGGAGCCTGAGCCCTTTCTCCAGGTTTATTGCCTTGAAGACACGTTACCATTAACTGAGCCAGATAAAGCCACACACTTGTCTCCTGGTGTCGGGGGGGCAGGAGGGTGGCTGCAGCGTAGGTGGACCCTGTGCAGTCTGGGGAGAGATCCACTTCTGAGCTCACGTGATTCTCGCAGTTATAGGACCGAGGGTCTCTGTCAGCCAGAGGTGCCTCTTGGCTTCTTGCCACGTGGGTGTCCCCAGGAGGGCCACTCACTCCCTCAAAGACAGCAAGGGGGAGAGGGGCGCCCAGCACGACAGCCACTACCTTCTGTGACGTAATCACAGCAGTGGCCCTGCCGCTTTGCCATCTTCCACTGGGTACGAGCCAGTCTCAGGCCCCGTGTGTGCTCAGGGCACAAAGCACCAGGAGGCGGAATCATCGGGGCACCCCACTGTCTGTCTCCCCCCTCGCCCCCTGTACACACACACACACACACACACACGGTGTAAGGAGCACGTCA
The DNA here is from genome assembly GCF_000325575.1 of Pteropus alecto. Classification (NCBI taxonomy): domain Eukaryota; kingdom Metazoa; phylum Chordata; class Mammalia; order Chiroptera; family Pteropodidae; genus Pteropus; species Pteropus alecto. The sequence continues at coordinate 5,156,778 of NW_006438073.1, forward strand.
GGCTGAGGGTCCAATTAGGGGGCTCCCCGAGTGCCCTCTGCCTGCTGCCGTCCCTTTGCGAGTCCGTCCCCCGTGGACTGTAAGCTGTTTGGAGTTAGGGACCGCTCTGTCTGTATCCCAGGGCCTAGCACTGCTTGAGATGTACAGGAACTCGGCGAATATTTGTTGAGTCAACAAATAAGCCAGCACACGAGCCGGTGAGCCAAAGACAGCTTCGTAGATTGAGAGATCTTGCTGTGGAGCAGTTCAAGTTCAACGACGGCGTGAACTTGGACAGTTGCCGTTACCTCCTTGAGCCTCCGTTTTCCCGCTGTGCGGTGGGGACAGTAACAGCATCTGTGTTGAAGGCTGTCATGAGAAGGAATCAGGCGACACATGTTTGAGCCCCGAGCAGGTGCCTCAAAGAGGGGGCCGATGTTTTCATCCCTGACGGTCTCTGGTGTACCTGGCCCTGGCCCCTGGTGTTGGCCTGTGGTTGTTCACGGTCCCCTTTTCCATGACATTCTGGCCTTCGGACTCCTGAGAGGCAAACAGAACTGGCATCTGGAAGGCAAACACAGTGCTCGGCAGAGGCGAGCTCGGGAGCTGGCTGCGCCCCTGAGCTGTGGGGTTCCACAGCCCCTGCGGCTGGGCCTGGCTGTCGGTGGGCTGTCTTTGATTTATCTGGATCGTAAAAGGCAGTATTCGAATAGATAGATCTCTTTGAAAGAGGCCTAGAGACGGCTGGGCGTTGACATGGCTGCCTCTGGCTCTCTCCTCTGTGAGTGAGCTCTAACTCAGGAAAATTAGGACCTCAACTTGGTGACCTGCTTCCTCCCCGAGCGAACAATTTGGCAGCCATCTTCCCGCCTTCCACCTGTGCGTAAAGCCAGCACCACGGGGTAAAAGATGATTTCTAGTTGGTTGGCGTCCAGGTGTATCGTGCTTAGATAGCAACTTGATTTCAAAGCAGCAGAGAAACCCACGTGAGCACTGACCCTGGCCTCTGCAGCCACACAGGTCCAGTCAGAGCAATGTGAGTGCTGGCTGCATCATGTCCACCACAGATGACATCCTGCAGCAGATCGGGGAGTTCGGCTTGTTCCAGAAGCTGGTCTTCCTGCCCCTGTGCCTGCTCTCGGCCTTGTTCGCCCCCGTCTACGTGGGCATCGTGTTCCTGGCCTTCACCCCGGACCACCGCTGCCTGAGCCCGGGCGTGGCCGAGCTGAGCCAGCGATGCGGCTGGAGCCTGGCGGAGGAGCTGAACTTGACCGTGCCGGGCCCGGGGCCGGCGG
>NW_006438073.1:5158223-5222565 GCF_000325575.1 Pteropus alecto
TCCGCGTTTTGGGGAACGTGTGGATTTCAGGGGCCTGGAGAAAATACGCAGCATCCTGTGAGGTTCTGTTTCACGTCAGGAAAGAGGGAGCGGGGTTAGTGCAGTGAACGCTTCGCATGTGTCAGGCTCCAGCCCGGGTAGGCTGCATTCGTCCCCATTTAATCCTCCACAGACTCTGGGCGTCAGGGGAGGAAACGAGGGGTCAGAGGCCTTTGCAAGCCCGGCTGGGATGGGCATTTGGACGCGGGTCTGGGGAGACACGGGAGCTCTTCTCCTCGCTGCTCTGCAGAATTCACCTGGGGTCCAGCTTCCTCACCACCGGAACTGTGGGTCCCTCTTCTCAGAAGCCACGAGCTCGGGACCGCGGAACCCGGCTGCCGAGGAGCGGACGACGCCGGCCGGTTTGGATCCCGGCCCCGGGTCAGCCGAGCGTCACCGAGCAGCTCACTCGCCCTCTCTGAATCTCCGTTTCCTCGCCAGCCAACCCGGGTGATAACGACCTGCCTCGTAGGGTTGTGGGGTTCACCTGAGTTCCGTGGAAGTGCTGGCCCCACACGAGCTGGGGGACACTGGCGGCCCCGTCGATGGCCCATGGAATAGGGCCGCAGTGTCAAAGGGCCTGGCTTGGATCGTTCAGCGGGTCACGTGAGCATTTTGCTTTGAGAATATTCTTGTAGAAAAGCCGTGACGGTTTTTCCCTTCGTGGATCCTTTGGAAAACGTTGCACGGTGACAAGTGAGGGCACTTGGAAACGGGCCATGTGGTCGCCGGGCCGTGTTAGCAAAGCCTGATCTAGGCGAGGGCACCGCTTCCCGAAGACACAGAGTGGCAGGGGTCTCTGTCAACGCATTAGGGCCGTTGCTGGAGAAGGCGCTGTGTCCCCTCTTCCTGCCTGATCCGTACACCGTGGGAGGGGAGAGGGGACAGAACAGCAGGTGTCCTCCCCTTTGGGAGGAGCCGGTGCTGGTGCGACTTGCTTTTTGCGGCACCGCCTGACCCTCTGGTGTCCAAGGCACCCTCTAAAGACAGAGAACCAGTTAGCTGACTCGCCGCCTGGGGACACTGAACTGTCCAGCATTCTTGCTGTGACTGTAGAAGCAGCCCAGGATGAGGCGTGCTTGTTTTCTGTGCTTGAGACATATTCTGTCCGTACAGCAGCGGTCCCCAACCTTTGTGGCACTGGGGACCAGTGCTCCTATGAGAATCTGATGCCTGAGGATCCGAGGTGGAGCTGAGGCGGTGATGCTGGCGCTGGGGGGGGCGGCTGCAAACACAGATGAAGCTTTGCTCACTGGTCACTCATTTCCTGCTGTGCAGCCTGGTTCCTAACAGGCCACAGACCCTTTCTGGTCTGGTGGCCCAGGGGTTGAGGACCCTTGCTGTAGAGGATCGAATGCAATCATCCCTCTGTTCATTTAATAAGCCCGCTTTGAGCTTTTCCTCTGTCGTAGCCCTGGGCGTGGAGCTGAGAGGCGGACGGAGAAGCAAGCTGCGAGGTCCCCTCTGGGAGTCTGCAGTCTCTGGGCCTGGGGGGGCGAGAGTAACACCACCTGTGGGTGAATGCAGAGGGCCCAGGGGGCTCTGAGGAGGGCGTCTTAGCCGCCGAGCTGATCACCGGAGTCACCGGAAGGAGGCGGATGTGAATGGAGGCCTGGGTGGTGTTCTGAGCAGCAAGGAGAGGGGACAGGACAGAGAGGAGGAGCATGTGCTACGCCCGGGAGCGATGACTTGTCAAATGGATTCGATCCAGGGTCCTGTGTGGGGTCGGGGTGGAGGACAAAGATTGCACCGGACATCCACTAAAAAGTGGCGTTTCTCCGAAGTTCAGATTCAACTGGGCACCCTGTTTATTTTATTTTATTTTTTCTTTTGCTAAGTCTGGCAAGACTTCCTTGGTGCCAAACGAGGGAGTTTGGTTTGGGTCAGGCAGCAGCACAGTGAGGCGGTCCAGCTGGACCTCGGCAGCGGTCCGGACGCAGGGCGGTGGTGGGGTTGAGGGTTTCCTCCAAGGTGGGCAGAGAAATGAGCCCTGGTGAGAAATGTCGACCGACACGGTTGTCCCAGCAGATTGAGCAGCAGATTGAAGAGACGCAGGCCTGACCTGGGCTGGGAGGATGGCTCTGGCTTGGGGTAGACGGGCGGATGGAGCCACTGAGAATGAAGGCTGGAACCCAGGCTGGGGGTGGTTTGGGCAGGAGGAGGAGGCAGTGAGGTGCTGGCCTGGGGGTCATCAGCCATGGAGAAGAGGGGACAGACGCAAAAGAACCGAAGCAGCTTTAGAACCGATCTGTGGAACGAATAGTGGCTTCTAAGACCTAAGTGTCGGTGAGGATTCAGAGGGTCCTGGCAGTGCTCACGGCGAGTGAGCGGGGCGTGGTTGCAGGAGACAGTTCACGGCTGCTGGCGGCTGGGGCACAGCTTCACCTGGAGGGTGTGGGACTTGACCGAGGAGAGTGAAGGTGGTGAGAGATGGGGCATTGGGGTCAGGAGGACAGGAGTGACCCCGGACGGCAGCAGTGGGCGCCCCTGGAATGCCCCCTGCTGATGGCTTCTGCAGATGGTGCCTCCACGGCTCACCCTGAGCTGAGGCTCATTCCTGCGGAATTTACCTTGGTTACTCATTTCCACAGAAAGAATCTTTAACTCAGCCTCACCTTGGACGTTGGAACTTTCTGAAGGCTGATGATGAGGCAGCTTGTTTGATTAACCCCGCTGGGGCCAGGGGCAGGGTCATGTCCCTGGGGAAGGAATGTGCCTGCCTATTCCTGTCGCAGGCTCCCCTCCAGCCACAGCCCCACACCAGGCTCAGGCGGACCTTGAGCCTGAGCCCCAGGTGACAGTGGTGTCCACGTCACTGTTTCCACACTCGCCTGATCCCGGGACCACTGGATCCGATCTGTGACCTGCCGAGACAGGATCCACGGGAATCTGTATTCTCGCAGGGACTCTGGGTGGTTCTGGTGACTGGGTGAGCTTGGCGAATGTTTCCTGCTATTTTACAGACACCAGGCCCTGGCCCTGGTGAACCTCAGCAGGAGAGGTGACAGGGCCTGGGAGCCCCATCTAGTGCTCCCCGTTTTGCACAGCCCCAGGCTTTCCCAGGCGTGCACATATGTGCCAGGGGCAGTGGTCAGGTGTGAGTTTGGGAATGTAGGGGGCATGGCAGGTTTACAAGCCTTGCAGGTGGCTCCAGACGTGGCTCCTCAATGGAGGCTGGGGGCAGATTTTCCTCAGCGGGACACGGTGTTAGCAGGGAAGGCCAGGCACCCCTTCATCCTGCTCTGTGGGTGCTCTGGCTTCTGCACAGTCTGGGGGCAGGACGGACCCAGGACACTTCAGTTAGGGGAGCAGGGACCTCTGACAGATGCTGATTGCAAAGATTAGAATGAAAGGCAGAACACAGAGCCTGTGGTTTTAGTGACATCTAGTGTACACAGAACATCACATTGGGTGATGTGGGTGGAGGCTACAAAGAGACAGTTGGGCACTTGGAGACACAGCCCCTGGGCACAGCCAGATAACACCCAGCGGCATCTGTCCCCTTGTGTGCTAATGGCAAAGGGCAGGCAGGGGAAGCTCCTGGGAGAAGGTGTGCTTCCTGATGGATTTCAAAGGGCATGAACTTCGGGACTGGCAGAAAGAATGGGGGAGATGAGAGCGTCTGCCCCCCAGAGCTGAACTGCTTTCAGGAGCAGACAGCGGGGTCTGGGTGTAGGACAGATAATAGGACAGGCACGTTGTCAGTTTCTGCAAGTCAGGTGGTGACACCGAGTTTCGCCTACATTTTATTTTAAAAAATGCCCATGACAAGGACTTAAGAGGTCGGTCGGATGGAACCCCAGGCTGACTGAGTGCAGAGCCCAGGGTGCTTGACCTCTGGGGCCGAGGCAAGGATGTGACTCAAACTGGCAACTCCAGAGATTTGAGGGTGATTCATAATAAAAACTCCATTTGAAAAGCTAAATGGTTTATTATTTACCCAAACCGTTTTCACGTGATTTCTCCCCTCTGCGTTCACAGTAGCTTTGTGAGGAAGACAGGACAGGCGCAATACGCGTTTCAGACTGGGAAACCGAGGTCCGAAGTCGCAAAGTGACTACCCTGCCGACACACCCCATGGGGCATCCGTCAGGGTGGGGGCACGAATCCACAGTGAGCAGGGCGGTGCAGGGAGCAGGGAAGGAAAGGAAGAGTGTGTCCCGTGCACAGGGCTGTCGGAACGGGGACGAGTGAGGCTGGCCGTGCCCCTCCAGGCCGTCTGGTCTCCCTGGAGCGTCACCTTCTCCTTGTCCTCTGAGCAATAACGAGGAGGTGGCAAAGCTTCCACGATCAGGCCTGCCACCGTGCCAAGGCGGGTGGGCATCGCCCACGCTTGCGCCAGGCCCGCGGGGCGTCCCTTAAACCCAAACGAAACAAAGCCTTCCCCGGGCAGACCTCCCCTGCCTGTCCCCGGCCTCCCTGCCCGTCAGTCTCCCCCTCCCTGGCTCTTGGCAGGTGGTCCCTCTGAGTCTCCCCGGCCCTCGGTCCCACCTGCACGCTGCGTGCCGTGGGCGCACATGCTGCCCCCGAGAAGCCCGCCTCCTCGCTTCTGCATCTTTGCTCAGTTTTTCTCACGTTGTAACTCACAGCTCCAGCAGTCACGACAGGATTTGCCTGATTATTGGCAGACTTTACACAACGAACTCTGTAATTCATAGGTACTTAATTAAAGGCTTTTGACCAATTCTGGAAAATGTTCTATTTATTTTGCTACATTCCTGGTTTCGGAAAATTACTTTTCTGTATTCTTTTTAGAACATGTATGTATTTGCCACATTGTCTTCTGAAGGCAACAGTCTCTTCGGTGTACACATAGTGAGCGTCGAAGCTGTGATATTGACTGAGACTTGCCAGAAATCTTAAACGTGTCTCGTGAAAGTACGGTTGAGAGACAGTGACGTGCCACCCCAACGGGTCACGCATCCGCTTTGCTGGAGGAGAGGGCGGGAGGCGCGGCTCGGCTCACAAACGTCTCGCGTTTGCGGCCCCTGCAGTTCGACCTGGTGTGTGAGAACTCCTGGAGAGTGGACCTCTTCCAGTCGTGCGTGAACGCCGGCTTCTTCATCAGCTTCCTGGGGGTCGGCTACGTCGCGGACAGGTACGTGCAGGCCCATGCCATGACGCATGGCGCCGATGCTCGGTGGGGGGACGGGGGGATGCATTTGGGGCACGGGGGTGGAAGAATGCGGTCAGCTCTTGGCAGGTGGTCTCTCTGTTGCAGAAGTTGATGGAGTTGGGACAGGATGGGAGCCAGTGCTTTGGACTCCTGTGGGGAGCAAGGCGGACGCAGGTGGAGGCTTGGGGTGGATTTCAGAGGATGACGCTGCACGCGGGTTGCATGGTTAGGATCGGCCCTGAGAGAAAATGGGGACAAAGCCGAGGTTTGTGCTTCGAGCAGGCGGGTGGGGGTGGGGCCCTCTTTTGAGATGGGTCAGGATGGGTTAGGAACAGAATTGGTTGCGGCTCTGAGCGGGGGAGCGGGGAAGCCATCGAGAGTTCTGTCTTAGAAGCTTTAAGATTGCAGATGTGTTCAGAGTAGCCTGCGGGACATAGAGTAGAGTGAAACAGGCAGTTGGATAGATAAGCTGCTCTCAGAAGAGAGGTTTTGGCCCGAGTTATAGGTCTGGGATAAGTCACCAGTGATTGGTATTTGAAGCTCTACATCATATTTGAGATAAGCGAGAAGAAAGTATAGAGAGAAAGTTTGCAGAGGTTGGTAGGGAAGGAGGTTTGGAAGAAATGGCAGCAAGATAGAAGGACAGTTGCCTCCTGGGGGAGCGTGAGGCTGCAGAAAGCAGGAGAGGAGACTGGCCCGAGGAGGAGCAGTGGTCAGAATCAGGGGACACGGTGGCCGTGAGCGCCCACGACGCGAGCGGTGTCAGTGGGAGGGAGGCCGAAGGAACACGAGGGGTGAGAACGTGGAGTGCACACGTGTGGACAGCTCTGAAGGATGGCTGGACATGGCGATGTCCCCGGGAGGCGAAGGGACCGCGGGGCACAGGCAGGGGGCTGGGCCCGAGGGCAGTGGGTGTGGCGGCTTCCATCAGAGATACAGAACGAGGGATGGAGGAGACGGATGCCCGTGCTGTTGGGGCCGGGTATTCCGGGGCGAGGAGATGTGGGCTTCCCACGAGAAGTTCCTGCATTTAGTAAAGGGCGAGGACGTCTAGGGGCCGGTGTGGGTGGCACGGGGAAGAGGCGGGACGTTGGAGGCGAGGAGGTATGGCGCGGACGAATGAAGCGTTAGGTTGGAGTCTCGAAAGGATTATGGCAGAGAAAAGCAGAGGACCCGGGCCAAGGCAGAGCGCCTAGGCGCGGGCGAGGTCATCGCGGCGGCACGTGAGCTGGTCCCTCGCTTCCTTCCTTCCTACGGAGACCGTGGGATGAGTTACAAAAGATTGATCAATAAAGCATGATGCGCGGATGAAGTTTAGCAAATTATTTGCCCATTTCATTCTTGAAAAAATGGAAGAAAGTTCTTAGGAGTTATGTCATTAGAACGGAATATTTTCCCAGAAAACCTTTTATGACCATTGATGAGACTAACTATATGAAAAGCCTGGTTTCTGGGCCATGCTGTTACATCTCGTTAATAATAGGACAGTCTGGTACATACAAAGGTCCCGTGAGGAGATGAGCTGGGAGGGTCCCCGAGGGGAGCCACCGTCCTCGGCTGACGTGTCGCATTGCCAAGAGCAACCAGGGTTCCTCTTTAGGGTGATTTAATTAACCTCAAAAAGCTGCTGTTCGCTGAGGACGGACGAGGCTGGGACTTCATGTGGGACGGGGGTATCGGATAGACCCCGGTCCCTCGGGAACGCGGTGACGTGCACGTGCCCACCTGACCTCGAATATTCAACACCCCTGCCTCCCCTCCCCATCCCCTTGCCTCTGAAGGTTCGGCCGTAAGTTATGTCTCTTGGCCACAACTCTCATCAGCATCGTCTTCGGCATCCTCATGGCCATCGTGCCGGACTACACATCCCTGCTGCTCTTCCGCCTGCTGCAGGGGCTGGTCAGCAAGGGCAGCTGGGCAGCTGGTCTTACCATGAGTAAGCATCGCCGCCTGGGGGCCCGTGGGTTTTAAGGAGCCACAGAGTCAGGTGGGGGGAAGAATGGGATGGATCCACACGTGTAGCCAGTGTCACCTCTGCAGGAGGGCCCTGCCCAGCGCCCCGAACTCACTCCCAGTCACCTTCCCTCAGCCACACGGTCATCTCCTCACGGTCCTCTCTGTCTGGGGCCTGCCACCCTGGTGACGTGCGCCTGGCTCCCTCACCTCCCCGAGGCCTTTTCCAGATCCCATCCCCGGGGCCCTCCCCACCGCTCTCTGAAAATCCGCAGCCCCTCCACCCCGACTCTCCCGAGTCCGCCGCCACCACTGAACTACTCGTGCCCCTGTCACATGTATCGGATTCTGACCAGGCATCTAATGTCTTCACTTGTCGTTTGTATTGTCTGTCATCGCTCATGAGAGTGCGAGACACGAGAGCAGAACTCTGCCCACTGAGTTCATGATGCGTCCCTGTCACCCAGAGCAGCCAGGTCCCTGGTAGGCGCTCCAAGATATTTGTTAGATTAATGAACACTCCTGCGGTCATGAAGAACATTCTAGCTTGGTCTGGAGCTTACAGGAGGAAGACTTGGCTAGGGAGAGCCACAGAGACTTAGAATGAGAACTCCAGATGGCCAATGAGGGGACGAGAAAAGGGACAGCTAGAGAAAAGCGGGGAGCCTGAGCCGAGTGGTATCAGCAGCACGTGGGGAGGAAGGTGGGACTTGAGCCTGGTCATCATTTGGGAACAGGAGAAATGGAGGACCCACGGGGAGCAGGCGGTGGGGGCTGGGCTGGGCTCACGAGGAGGAGAGGAAAGGCTGGGGGTGCCCTTCGAGGAGCCCGGACAGTGACGTGTCTCCTGTTTCAGTCACAGAGTTCGTGGGCCTGGGCTACCGAAGAACGGTGGTGATCCTGTACCAGACGGCCTTCTCGGTGGGGCTGGTGCTGCTCTGCGGGGTGGCCTACGCCCTCCCCCACTGGCGGAGGCTGCAGCTGGCCATGTCCCTACCCACCCTCCTCCTCCTGCTCTGCTTCTGGTACCACCCTTCCAGTCCCGGAACCACGCCCAGTTAGACTGCACGCTGACCCCGCGGGCCCACGGGCCGTCCTCCCGGCGGCCAGCGTGTACCGCCACACATGCCACGCGGGGTGTCCCAATATTACAGCCTGGCCCTCAGTACGCAAGGACCTACCCTCACATGGAGCCCCCCACATACAGACAGGCGATGCCGCAAGGCGGACAAAAGTCCACCTGGCCACCTGGCGGCCATTTGAATGAATGAATGAATGAATGGTTGAATGAATGAAACATTCTCCGGGGAGTGTGCACATTCGGCCCTTATGAATCAGAACCAGCTCACATGAGTGCTGTTAATTTGATCAGCCGTGAGTGCCTGGCAGCGTCTGAGGAATAAGCAAGTAGGGAGATGAGTTTTCACTGCGGGAGAGGGAATCGCGGGCCGCAGAGAGGGAGGTGGAGAGAAATATCTCATCAGTGTGTACCATTTGTCACCGTTTTGCTGGAGACGAGTCTTATCTGTGGGTGGCACTGAGTAGACCCGAGCTCCGCGGGTCTAAGTGTTGCACATTTACGTTCAGGAAGAGCCCGCCTTCTCCTTGTCAGTGAGAAACGAGGGGCTGTCCAGTGGGCAAGGACCCCCTGGCGGAGTCTGGACAGTCGATCAGGGCGGGGCTGTGGCTGAGCGTTTTCAGAAGCCGTTAGGCCAGACATTCCCGAAACTTGAGCTGTAACATCTTCGCCCTGTTTGAAATATACAGCATGGGGTCCATTTGGTGCTAAAGGAAAGTGCATACAGTTTTTTTTTGGAGAGCTTTTGAGACTTCGCCAACAGCCCTTGAATACATGGAGACATCCTGCCGTAACGCAGGGGTGGAGCATCCATTATGTGTGAGGAATTTCCCAGGGGGACAGGCTGCCAGCTTCCAAGAGAGAAAGGGACCCCTGCCCCATGGAATAAAGCCTGCGGAGGGCAAATGCCTGTTTGGCCTATAAACCTGAGCAGGTGGCACTGAGCGTACCAGGCCCTGTGTGGGCCTCTCGGGCCAGCACACGCTGACTCCAGATCCTTGTCCACCAGCTGCTTTAGCTGCTTGAAAAATTCCTGGCGTATTGTGAGGAGAGTGAGCTGCTCCCCGCAACGGCCTCACTCTGCTCAGGGCTGGACATCGGATGAGCTGTGGGAAAATGCCACCTGCTGGTGATTTGTGTCCACAGGTACGTGCCTGAGTCTCCCCGCTGGCTGTTATCACAAAAGAAGAACACTCAGGCAGTAAAGATATTGGACCGTATCGCCCAAAAGAATGGCAAACCAACTCCTGCTGACCTAAAGGTGACGAGCGAGCAAGGGGGTTCTCAGGTTGCTAAGTTGTGTGTGTTTGATGACTTAGAAGTCACCCCTGGGACTGTCTCGGGAGGCGGGAGGGCAGGGTGGAGTTCGGGGTAATGGACGCAGAGTGTAGCCACAGCGATGGGGACCTCGAGGGGACCCTGAGGGCTTTTCCTCCTCACGGCAGTGTGGACACCATGATGCTCTGACTCCCTTCTAGATGCTCTCCCTCAAAGAGGACGCCACCGAAAAGCTGAGCCCTTCGTTTGCTGACCTGTTCCGCACGCCACAGCTGAGAAAGCACACCTTCATCCTGATGTACCTGTGGTAGGGGCCTTCCCTCCCCTCCCCTTCCTCCCGATGGAATCAGCATGCTGCCCACGCACGTGCGCACACACACGGGCACACACACACGGGCACACGGCAAAGGGAGGGACCGGCGGGGGGCGGGGGAGCACGAGAAAGGTTTTAAGGTGGTTTTCAAGTGGTTAAAGAGCTCTTAGAAAGTCGCCCTCGTTTCTCCCTTGAGGACTGAAAAGGGCAGAAAGGCCTCATTTTAGTAAGAGGGTCTGACATGCGGGAGGTCAGCAGTGGCCCAGGTGAGCTATGTCGGAGCGTTGCCCCTAACCCCACGTGGCCGGTCTTCTGGGCACAGCCAGGTGCTGACCAGCACCATGAGATTCAGTGGCTCCTGGCTCTTTTGAGCAGAGTATCCCTCCCTGTTTTAGAGCTTTGGAGACCCCTCGCGAGAGTGTCTACACTTTTGTCACCCACGGGTTAGGATACTCACGCACACGCACGGCTTCACCCATGCGCCCCTGGGAGCCCCCGCCGCTGCCGCCTCAGCGGATGCTGGGTCAGGGTGCCAACGTCAGGGCTTTCTCCTCAGCGTGAGGGTGGTTCTGGTTATCCGCCCGCCCAACACCTGGCCTCAGCAGCTGGACTCCGCGCCCCCAGGCACCCCATCAGCCGCTCTGGGCTGGCACACTTGTTTGCACGTCCATGTAAGGCTTCACTGGAAGTCAGGGTCTGAACTAACGGGGCGGTTCCCGGCACACTGTAGACCCCCCCAAAATACTTGCTGAAGGGTGAAGTATGAATAAGCACCGCTCCGTCCCAGGTTCTGTAGACGCAGGCTCGCTGTGCCCTGTCTCTGCCCACCAAGCACCGGCCGCGTCTCCGTGCTGCCCAGAGCCCTGCGTCCAGCCACAGGGTGGACGGGTCGGCGGGGAGCCTCGGCAAACACGCGGCTGCCTGGGATGCTCGGTGTTCCGGGCAGCAGCGTCCCTTCCCTTCCGGGCGACGCCCCCCCACCCCCCACTCCTAGCGGCTCCGCCCCCCGTCTGCCCCCTAACGCAGGTTTTTGACTGTTTCCTTGCGCCCCTCCACCCGCTCCTTTGGCGAATTTTGCTCGTTCTTGAAAACGTGTCCGGAGTCAGTCACTTCTCATCACCTGCGCCCCTAGTTCCCTGCTAAAGGATCGTCAGGTCTTGCCCGTGTTCCTGGAGACGCGCAAACGCCCCCCGCCACTGGCTGTTGTTTTAACGTGTACACGCAGTTCATGGGTTCTGCCAGAAGGTGGCAGCCCTGCACATTCGGTAATGGGCTTGCTTTGTTTCGGACAGGAAAATCTAGGTCGTGCATTCCTTTCTCCCAAATCAATCTCTGAGTTTGCAGGAAGCTCCTTCCTTCTTGTTCTCTTGACACTTCTGTCTAGTTGGGAGGAATTTGGGACCAGAAACGAAAGGGTCCCAATGCTTCTCTGGGAGCAGCTTTATAAAACCAGGGGGTTTATTAATGAGAAACATCGGCTGAGAGAGAGAGCTCGGTTTTGGAGCTGATAGGCAATTTACATGCTGGGAGAAGACAGTAATTTCTTATCAACCAAAGTTTCTTCTCCCAGTGCAAGTACCAATATAATCATAAAATGTTTCCAGCCCCTCAAATTCTACGATCTTTCTAAAAGTGTCCCACGGGAGTCTCTAAATTTCCTCTTGAGCGAGCGCAACTTTGAGACTGGTCCCATCGGTCTGTGTGCCATATTCCAAAACGTGGCTGTTCTTTCCTGGGACGCAGAGGGAGGGTCGTGCAGCCGGGCGTGGGGTGGAAGAGAGTCAGTGAACAGCAGCGGGAAGACGCAGTATGGAGTGATGGAGGGCGCAGCACTGGATGGGGGGACGCTGGGCCGGTGTCTCTGCTTGCTTTTGTTCTGGATACTTGATCTTGGAAAGATGGCAGTGACGACCATGAAAGCTCATCTTTACCGAGTGCTTACTATGTGCTAGGAACTATACTGAGGACGTTTTATCCACTCACGTCGTGAATACTCAAGACAAACCAATGTGGTAGGTGCTATGATCTTCTCATTTACCAATGAGGGACTCGAGGCACAGAGAGGTGGGTTAATTTACTAGAAGTCACACAGCTCCCGCAGCTGTCTGATTCCTGAACCCGCTTGCTCACCGCTGTCTTCCGCTCGCCCCCACCAGGGGCCTGTGGGAGCATTAGATGGGGTGCGGGGTGTGCAGTGCTCAGTGCAGGCCCCGGCACCTCGCCGCACAGCAAGCCGTAGCAGTGATCATTTGAGATCTCTGGGAAGCGTGGGTACATTCCGTGAGTCACACTCTCACATGAATCACGACAGGAGAGGCTTTTCTAGGACACCTTTTCTGGTCTTTGTCCCCCTCTTCTCATATGGCGTTAGGACCGTCTAAATCAAGTGGCACGTGTGTCTCTCCAACTCACAGGCCCTTCACGCTCCCAGCCTGGACTGCGCCTCCCGCCCCCTGCCCAGGGCTGGCCTCTGACTCGGCTTCTCTCGGCTCAGGTTCACCAGCTCTGTGCTCTACCAAGGCCTCATCATGCACCTGGGCGCCACGGGCGGGGACCTCTACCTGGATTTCTTATTCTCCGCTCTCATGGAATTTCCGGCGGCCTTTGTCATCCTCGTCACCGTTGACCGTGTCGGCCGCCTGTACCCGATGGCTGCGTCGAACCTGGTGGCGGGGGCGGCCTGCTTAGCCATGATCTTCATTCCCCACGGTGAGTTGTCCCTTTTCATCCTCTTCCGGGAAACTGGCTTGTGGGAACGGCGTTTTTGCCGTTTGATAAACTCCCAGAACAAGAACAGAGACAAAGACCGTGACCTTAACCCACAGCCATCATTTTCCAGTTTGAAGTTGAGGTATAAGGTACACACGATGAGCAGGTTACAAGGGTACAAACCAGGGAACGTTTACGTGCGTGCTGTGTATAGCTGGGTACCATGACCTAGATGAAGGCGCAGAGTTTCGGACCCCTTGGAAGACGCCTTCCTGCTCCTTTGCAGTCGATAGTCACCACCCAGCCAGTATCACCCCCACCCCGACCTCCGCCGCCACAGATTCGTTTTGACTTTTCTTAAACTCCACGTGAAGGGAACCACACCGGATGTGCTCTGTGAGTTGCCTCGCTGCCTTCACTCAGCCTCACGTCCGTAAGATTCACCCGGGTCGTCACACGAGGGCGTAGCATGCCCGAATACCACACTCTGTCCCTTCCCCTGTGGAGTGACGCTTCGTGGTTCCCCGTGTCTGTCTATGGGGATTAAAGCCGCAGCGAACATTCCAGCCGATGCCATTTCTCTTGGTGCGTGTCCGTGAGTGTGCCGGGCTGAGGGGCGGTGTGAGGTTAGCTTTAAGGCGACGCAGCAAGACAGCTTTCCGAAGTGTTCACATCCTCCCCCCACGGGCTCTGGCTGGTCTTCCTCACCCAGCCATTGCGGTGGATGTGTGCTTTAGTCCATGATTCTTACACTCCAAGAAGAGCCGAGACAGATTCATTTCAGTCAGTTTTATTTTGAGTACATAAGTTGGCTCTCTCATTTTTGTTACTTTTGAAAACGTTAAACAAATACCAAGGCGGATTTGCTATTTTCCCAGTCGTGATAGCTCGTGTTCTGCCCTGGTGGGTTTACTGAGTCATGTTGACAGGCTTTTGGGCAGGGTACCGTGGGAGACGTCCCATGAAATCTGTGCAGATGCTTCTCGATGGGGTCACATCCTGATAAACCCATCGTAAGTTGCAGATAACATAAGTCGAAAATACATTTAATACACCTAACCTGCCGGACATCATGGCTTAGCCTAGTTCACCTTGAACGCGCACAGGACACATTACCCCCCAAAACGCTGGCAACGCAGTGGGCTGCAGAGTATCGGCGTTCACGGCCGTGATGGAGTGGCTGATTGGGAGTGCAGCTGGCTGCCTCCATCCAGCATCGTGAGAGAGCATCGCCCTGCGCATCGCTAGCCTGGGGGAAAGATGCTCAAAGCGTGGCTTCTACTGGACGTGTGTTGCTGTCACACCATCATGAAGTTGAAAAATCGCAAGTTGAACCATCACGAATCGAGGACCGTCCATATTTTCAAGAACCGGGTCGTTCGGATCAGGCTGGAAGCAAAAAGAGGCAGAGAAAGAAGTGTCGGCACCCTCCCCGCCCCCCACCCCACGTGGGGAGGGGACTCCCAGGGGAGGGCGGGAAAAGGGCAGTGGCCCCAGAAACTGATTTAACCCATTTTTCTCTCCCTCGGCCCTGTTTCTGGAATCCTGGCAAGGCGCAATGAACGGGCAGGTTTTTGTTTGTTTGTTTTTTGTCGTATGTTATTTTATCCCATCCCCCCCATTATTAAGACAAGACAAAATCATAGAAACAACCTCCTACTTGTAATTCTAGGTAGCATATGATAAAAAGTATTTGCATACTTTTAATCAAGTAGAATCAATGTGAATCTTTTAATTATCCATCTTTAAATTGAAAAAAAAACTATACTTAACTTCAGCTGTTGGAAAATATTATTTGACAACTTCAGGTGACATAATAACTTTTTTTTTTAATAAGGTGAAAAGGAATCAAGTACTAAGGCAGGTGTTTTTTAAATAACAGCACTGAGTGCCGACAAGGAGCCTGAGGTCTGAGACTTCAATTGTCAGTTGGTCAGAGCTCAGGGCCCTCCCCCCAGCTCCCGCCCTCTCCACTTACCTCCTCTCAGTCCTTGTCACATCAGGTGATAAGCATTCATTCCCCCTTCCTGGAAATATTTCGAGCAACTTCCATGTGGCCAGGAGGCATCAGGGCCCTAGGATGTCAGAGTGAGCCTGGGAGAAAGTTCCTGCTTCACAGAGCTTACACTCTAGAGGGAAAGTGAGCAGGGGGAGGAGGGGTGGGGAGTGGATTCTTTGTGCAGAGGTCAGGGGCGGCCTTAGGAGACCTGCATGAAGCGGGAGGAGCCCTGTGAACATTTGCGAGGACCCAGAGGAGAGAGAGCTGTAGGAATCCCGTGACTAGATGTGGGTGAGCAGAGGTGAGATGGTAGCAGTGAGTAGGGGACAGCCTGCCCTCGGTTTCATCGCTGGTGGCTTTGCGTAGGGAACCGAGGTGACCTGACCGCAGTTCTAAATGTCCCTCCGGCTGCTGTAGAGAGTGGCCCGAAGCTGTTCATGTACCATGGAGCATCTCGCCAAATCTAAGACCCCAGCACTGTGAGCGAGGCCCTCTCTCTAGGTCTTTTGTCCTTACCTTTTGGAGGCTGGAGGTGTGGCGTGTAGTCCTTAAGTTGCTCCCAGCAGGTAGAGAGTGGCAGGCGGCTGAGAGACACTGTGATGGACTCAGCAGGCAAACTTCTTCTTAGGTCACTGTGTCCTCTCTCCTTACAGCCTCACACTGGCTGAGTGACATGACGCATATCCTCCATGAGTAACTGGTGTTTGGGGACAAGGATGAAGACGATGTAATATCGATGACCTCAGGGACTTAGTGAGTGAGCTGGCGTGTCACAGGAGCCACTGGCATTTTAGTGTTTAGGGTGATCCAGGTGAAGTGGATGGCATGCCCGATTCTTTGATCGGTCCCCAGTAAGGAGGTGGCAGCTTTCTGGACCTGTCATTAGGGCCCCATGGCAGTGGGCTAGGATGAGACAGGTTTTGCCTCCCTAATACGCACGATCTGAGACTATTACAAAAGATGTTTCAGCTAGAAAATGTGTTTTGGAGTGAGCACTAGCTCGAGGGTTAGAAATCTGATCCATCAGTGCCTACTGCCTAAGGGAACCATGTTTATTGAGGATCTACTATGTTTCTGGCTTCGCGCTAGCATGCACTCTGCTGCATAATAATTAGAAAGCCAGCTCTCATGGTGTGCTCATGTGGACGCTGGACATTATTACCTTTAAGTCTCACGGCAACCTATAAGCTGGGTATATGTATTCCCATTTTATGGCTGAGGAAACTGAGGCTTAAAGAAGCCAGCAGCCTGCCCAAGTCACGCAGCTGACTTCAGCAGAGCTGAGATTCAAAAAGCACGTTTTCCACCCCCGCACAACGGGGCCTCCCCTCACGTGTCATTATCAAGACCTGAAATCTCTCAGGACTCAGTGTTCTTATCCAGAAATGAAGGGTTAGGTAAGACAAACTTGCCAGCCCTTCTAGCTCTGAGTCCTGACTTCCTAATGTGGCTCCTTGTGGGAGGTGACTCCGCGGGCATGGTCCTCACTCGTGTTCCCTGCCCTCTGTGTCTGCTCTCCAGATCTGTACTGGTTAAGCACCGCAGTAGCTTGCCTTGGCCGAATGGGGATCACCATCGCGTTCCAGATGGTGTGCCTGGTGAATACTGAGCTCTACCCTACATTTATCAGGTGAGTGCCCAATGGTGGTGTGGGCGGTGGCCCCTGAAAGAGCCGTGAGCCAGCCAGGCCAGTGAGGACCAGCATTTGCAAGACAGCTCCTCAAGGCGCCTCCCAAGGCTGATCGGTTTGGATATTGCGATGGGGGTTTGGGGTTCAAAGAGAAGATCAACAGCTCGTTACAGAGAGAATGTGAAATGATTGGGTTAGGGGCACAGAGGAGAGAGCCCTGGGCAGGAGCTCATTGTGTAAACCTCAGCACCACTTAGATGTGTAAGCTCAGCAGCTCCACTGACACCTCTGGGTGTAACTCGCTTCAACAGCCGTTCGTGTTTGTGCAGTGATGCGAGGCGTTTCCAGACCCGTGATGCAGGCCTGCCCTTAAGATCATTGTTGTCCTCATTTTACACATGAGGAAGCTGAGGTTCAGAAAGGAAAAGAGACCTTCCCAGGGTCGCACAGCTAGAGTGGCCTTGAAGCCAGTGCCTTCCCTGAGACACAGCGGTACTTCTCCGTCACCTGACCAACAGGCCCAGAAGACTCATGGTGTAAAGTCAGGTTTATTGAGGTAGAATTTTCTTGGAGCAAATTCAGTCTACAATGCACCGTTGGATGAGTTTTGGTCATATATATTCGTTTAGCCAGCACCACAATCAGCATAGAGAAGTCCATCCCCTCCACACGCCTCCTCAGACCCCTTTGCAGCCAGCCTCCCCCAGTGCCCACCTCTGGCACCTGTCGATACTCATCTGATTGCTCGCTCAATGGTTTTACCTTTTCCAAACTGCTCCGTCAGTGAAATGATATGGCACGTGGCCTTTTACGTTTGGCCTCTCACATAGCACCACGGGACCCAGCCATGCTGTCGCGTGTATCGGTGCTTGGTTCCTTCTTGTTGTCAAGTGGAACCCCAGTGTGGGGTGACCTATCATGCTTTGTTTATTCATTTACCAGTTCGTGGACATCTGGGCTGTTTCCGCTTTGGCTATGATTACAATACAGCTGCTAATAAACATTCATGCACGGGTCTTTGAGCGGATGTACATTTTCATTTCTCTTGGTTAAAAATTTAGGGGTGTGTATTTAAATTTACGCGAAACTGTCAAAATCTTTTCCTAAGTGGCTGCACCATTTTGTGTGGTATCAGCCACGTGTCGGAGATCCAGCTGCTCTACGTCCTCATTGGCTCTTGGTATTGTCGTGTTTTTTTTTTTATTTTAAATTTTAGGTCATTCTTGGAGGTGGTGGTATTATTATGACTTTAATTTACATTTTCCTAACTACTAATAATATTGAGTGCCTTTGCACGAACTTATTGCCATCTGTATTTAGAAAACTTAGTTTAAATAAAGATTATTTAACTACTTTATTTAAACTTAATTCCGACCTTTGATAGAATTTAGCATATTTCCTTAAACTCGTCTTTTCCTCTAAGAAGTCTTCTAGTTCTCTAGTCTCCTCCTCCCGCTCAGCGATCCGAGCCCCTCGCTGAGCCAAAAACACAAAGATGGAGCCGCTCCATTCTTGTGTCTTTTCTGTCCATCCTTCTGTTAAAAGGCCTTGTCTTATACCCTCATTTGAAAAAGGTTGCTTGGACCGAGTACAAAGAAATGAAGGCAACTTAACAAGAAAAGCCTCTACATTTGGCAGTTCTGAGCTCAGAGTCTAAAATAGCCGGGCCAGACAACCCCATTGTCATGGCCACGAGACTCAGGGACGGACACAATGCGAAGTGTCAGAGGTGCCGAGTGACTGGTCCTGTGGGGAAGAAGACCGAGTAACTTGTCTTCGAGGAGCCTGGGACCCTTTGTGCAGAGCCTGCTGCGTGAAGATTCTCAAGAATAGAAGGGAAACCAGATGTTCAGAAACAACTTCAAATGTGACCCCCGCACACCACGTCAGGCAGTCATGAAAGTTCTGGTATTTTCCACCAATGGAATCAACTCTAAATTGTTAAAAAAAGGATTGTCTCTGCTATTTTATTACTTGGAAGCACTTGAAGTTGAAACAGGCGCTTCTTAAACCGTTTTGACCCTGCTTCCCAATCGCAGGGAGCTTTGGAGCTGAACAGCTGGCTTTCTGTGTGCACTACATATTGCCAAGGACATTCATTTGGCATCGATATGCGCTGCCTTGTATTGAAAATTGTCTTTTTCTTTTTACCTCCTCACTATGTTATGAGCACCTCAAAAACAGGAACTATGTATTATTTTAAAGCTGTACTAACTAGTCGCTAAGTGCTTCTAGATGGACTAAATGAAGGAAGTATCACAGATCTGTGAATTTCAAAGAAGAGACCTAGTTCTCTTCTTCTTGCTTCTGGGTATTTATCAAAAAAAATTTTGGTTAAGACTTATTTTCTTAAAAGAGTAGAAAGTAATGGTGTCTCTTCTTTCTCCTCTTGGAAGTCACACTAAAGCTGTTCGAAAAATGAGAAGAAAAATAAACCTTGCAAGTGTCATCTGTGGAACTAGGATGAGCCTGGAAGACAATATGTATGAGGAAGGGCTGCCTAATGCAGTGAGGGCTAAGAGGGTCCAGAAGCATCCAGGGAAGCACACCTGTGGTGGCAAATTTAGACAAAGCCAGCAGTTTTCCACAGTAGGAAACGTATAACGCACAGCCCCGTGTTTGGAGCAACGGGAGGGACGCAGCACTTAGAGATGTTTGCTTCCTTCCCCAGATGGTGTGTGGTTGGTGGGAAAGCAGGGAGGGCAAGACTGTGAGAAAACGTTCAGGAAATTTCCAGAGAGCACGGTGGAAGCTACCCTACATGAGGAGGGGTTCTGCACGGTCAACCCTGCAGATTGGAGATAAGAGAGGCCAAAGCATCTAATCACATACAACCCTGGTCAGAAAGAGAATTTCTACTAGTCTAGAACATGGCCTGGTCCCTCCTCACAAATCCTTCTGAAATCACTGATACAGGAAGAAATCACAGGATTAAAAGATGAATAATAAACAAAAAAGTTACTTGCCCAGGAACTATACAAATATAATATGAGAAAAAAGGGAGGAAGGAATAGGAAAAGCAAATTGAAAATTAAGAATACGCATCAAAAAATATTGTCAAAAAGCAGATGGAAAGGGTAAAATATTTTTAGGAATATTGTACTATAACTAAGTGCAAAATGTTAAGGAATCACTCACCTTTATAAAATACAAGTTTAAAACAGAGATAGTTCTTGGGAGAATATGTGGCAAGACAATAGAAGAAATTTTTTAAAATTAGAAGACTTCTTGACTTGATTCTAAAGCAAAACTTAAATATTTTCTGCATAGTGGAAGTGCAAATTTTTTTCAGAAAGGTTGAGAAGAAAAAAATGTACAAATGCACAGTAGGTAAATGTAAACTAAAATATTGCAAGAGCCACACTCTTATCAGACAAAATCGAATTATGGCAAAAATATATTTAACGAGAAAAGGAAGTCCCTAAATAATGTTAAGGAAGGAATCTACAATGGTCTCACTGGGGAATTTTATAAAACATTTAATTAATAAAAATCTCCAATGATATTAAATTGTTCTAGAACAGAAAAAAAGGAGAAAAATTTTTCGAAAATTTGTTTATAAAGCTATCATAATATTGGCTTTAAAGAACGCCAAAGATAAAGGGAACAAAGAAACTTACAGATAAATATTTTTAGGAATATTGATTATCCATCCAAAATAATATTAAACAGAATAGTGGAGCACATTAAAATAATATTACAACTCAGATGGTTACTCTGGAAATACAAAGATAGCTCAAGGTTAGAAAATCTAATACTATAATTCATGCTCATAAATTAAAAGAGAAAAATTGTGCTACTATCTTCACAGACAGAAAAAAAAACATTCAATAAAATTCGCATTTTCTTATTTTTAAAATCTCTCCAATTTGGTTAGATAATTTTACATATAATTCTCTCCATATACTTTTTTCAGATAAGAACTGTATCACTGAAAACTGATAAATAGAGTAAATTATGAATATATTTAAAGATACAGTGGCAAACACTAAGGGGGGGTATAACCAACCAAGATGAGGTCACGAGAGGAGGGATTGGGAAGGAAATGGAAATGCACTAATTTTATAATTACTCATTGTAGGAGTAAGAAATTATACAAGTGGATGTAGAGGAAGAAGCTTAAAAGTAAGACCTCAAAGGAGAACACTTTTCCTGATTTATCGTTCCCAATTAACCATGTTTTCAAAATAGAGTTCATGATTTTTTTATAGGATACCAAATTATCTGGCACCAAACAAGGTAAAACTTACAATATCTGGCACCCAATAAAAAATCATCCAGCAATGAAGAAAAAAAAAGAGAACCTATATTGAGGAGAAAAATAAATCAATCTAAGTGAACCCAGAAATGACACAGATGACAGAATTAGACAAAAACAGTTTTTTAGGTATAAAGCAGTTTTTATACCTATGACCTGTATGTTCAAAAACCTACAGAAAGATCAACTCTGTTAAGTAGAAACATAGAAGATATTTTCTTAAATCCCCAAACTTAACTTCTAGAGGTGAAAATTATAATATCTGAGATAAAAAATATACCAGATGAGTTAACGGCAATTAAATATTATGGAAGAAAGTGCTAATAAACTTGAAGACATCAATGGAAACTATTCAAAATGAAATTCCGAGAAAATCGTTGAGCTATGGGAAAACTCCAGCACATGTTATTGAAATCTACGGAGAAGAGTAGAAAGGGGAAATACGGAGACAGAAAAAAATATTTGAAAACTTAGTGACCAAAACTTTTTCAAATTTAATAGGTACTATAAATTCACAGACCTGAGAATATCAATAAATTCCAAAAACAGCGAAAAAATTGAGAAAAGCACATCATAAAAATCTTAAAAAGTAATCATAGAACAAAGACATCACAACGGGAACAAAAATAAGAACAGCAGTTTTCTCATTGGAAACAAGGCAAGTGAGAAATACCCCAAAATAAACAAATACATCTATGAAGTACTATACAACTTCTATAAAGTGCTAAAAAGGAAAAAACCAATCAACCTAGAGTTCTTGACCCGGCACAAATATCTTTCAAA
This sequence comes from Pteropus alecto, assembly GCF_000325575.1. Taxonomy (NCBI): domain Eukaryota; kingdom Metazoa; phylum Chordata; class Mammalia; order Chiroptera; family Pteropodidae; genus Pteropus; species Pteropus alecto. The sequence goes on from NW_006438073.1 coordinate 5,179,380, forward strand.
AATGGATGGAAAATAAAGACTTTCCGAGACGTACAAAAGATGAAAGAATTCATCGCCAGCCACCCTGCACTACAAGACGTGTTAGTCTTTCAGAAAAAAGAAAAATGATATCAGATAGAAATCTGGGTCTACGCAAAAAAAAAAACCAAAAAATGAAAAGCGTTGGCAGTGGTAACTACATGGGTAAATAAAACTATGTATTTATTTACTTTTGGTTATTTACTTTAAAAGATAATAAACTGTTAAAAGAAGAGATTGGCAAGTGTTTCCTAATAAGCCAGATGATGATAATGTTTTAGGCTTTGTGGGCCATGTATGGTCTTTGTTCCATATTCTTTTTATTTTAAAACTCTTTACGTAAGAATCATTCTTAAGTCAAAGGCCATAATGATGCTAGATTTGGCTATAGTTTGCTGACCTCTGATTGAAAGCAGAAGTAACAACGTGTTGCAGGATTAAAAATCTATGTAGAAGTTAAGTCGTGCAACGCTAGGAGAGAAGTGTACGTGTTCTTGGAAGGCTCACAGACAGTCCTTGAAGTGGTCTAACATATCAGCGGAAGGTAGGCTGTGCTTAACGATGAGTACCGTGAACCCCACAGCAAAACTAAAAAAATAACAGGTTTGGCTGTTAAGCCAACAAAGGAGATCCAACAGCATCGTTTAAAATAATTCGTAAGAAGGCAGAAAAAGAGGAAAAGGGTAACAAGGGACAGAAGAAACAAAAAGAAGACAAATAACAAGATGACAGACTTCAATAACAAATAACAGACTTCAATCCCATCCCAGCAATAGTCCTAAGGAATTTAACTGCCCTAAACACTCCAGTTAAAAGGCAGAGATTGTCACATTGGACAAAAAGTGTGACCCAACTGTATTCTGTCTATGAGAAACTCACCTGCAGCGGTAGTTTAAAAGTAAAAGAATGAGAAAAGTTGTTGTAAATTGAGGTGGTGTAAGAATAAAAGAATGCAAAAAAATAATCACGCCAACACTAATCAAAAGGAATCCTGAGTGTCTGTATTTATATGAGACAGTAGATTTCAGAGCAAAGGCAATTACCAGGAATGAAGAGGGTCCTTCCAAGGAGTTCGCGTGTCCTCTCCAGCTTTCTCTGTCCTCCATTCCTCAATATCCTCTCTCTACTCTTCCCTACGTATCCATGTAAAAAAAAAATCTGCTCACACAATCAATTTTTCAACACTCCAAACACCAACTGGGTGTCCTATAATTTAATTCTGACATTAACTACCTGGGGTGAGTGCAGACCCTGCGGGCTAAGGGATCAGTCCCACACGACTGTCCCCACTTCGGACGCCAGTTGCAGGTCTTAGATTGTCCACCTATTCTTTTGACCAATTGGTTATAAATCAGGATTCCCATGGCCCCTCCTCAAGTTCAGTAATTTGCTGTAATGGCTCATAGAACTCAGGAAAAACTCGTACTTACATTTATTGATTTATTATAAAAGATATTATGAAAGATATAGATGAGCGGCTGGGTGAAGAGATACATGGGCGAAGTCTAGAAGAATCCTGAGCACAGGAGCTTGTTCCTGTGGAGTTGAGCCTCTGCATGTATAGATGTATTCGCCCGCCCAGAAGCTCTCTGAACCTCACAGTGCGCATGCTTGATTAAACCGTGGGCGGTTTGGTGATGAACTTGCTCTCCAGCCCACTCCCCTCCCTGGAGGTTGGCGGGGTGGGGCGTGGGGGTGTGGGCACTGTGTTTGCTCTAGGATAAGATTCGCACTGGGAATCACGGACATGTCATCTTTTTTGTTTGGATTCCACCAGGAACCTTGGGGTGATGGTGTGCTCCTCGATGTGTGATTTAAGTGGGATCGTCACCCCCTTCCTGGTCTTCAGGCTGATAGAGTTTTGGCAAGGCTTGCCCCTCATTTTGTTTGGTAAGACTCCACGGGACATTGATTATCCCTTCTTCCTGGCCCAGCACGAGTACTCGATAAGTACCTGATGAGTAAATGATAACCCCCGCCGAGTTTACAGCACGGCACCTGCTCCTCAGCTATGTCCTGGCTCACTGTCTTGCTCCATGGGAAGGGAAAGATCAGGTGTCATTCCTGGGCCAGAGGTTTATTTACATCCTATGGCTCTGGAGCCCAACGATGCATCCTATAGGACAGAATCCGAGATACCTTCCGACGTAGCCTCCTGCTTTCTTTCGAGATTGAGCCCCCACTCTTGTGCATTCACCGTGTAATTGCTGGAGGTTTCAAGATCTAAATGATCACCCCTCTCTGCTTCCCCGTCTTAACAACTGGGAACAGACACAAGCAGACAAATGGAATCGCAGTTTCGAGTCAGCTTTGCTGCTGTTAAGGATGGATTACGGAAGGAGCAGCGGACTTCCTGCCCTCCCCACACCTGGACCCGGGGGCCTCCGAGACCCCACGTGCCCGCTTAGTGGAAGGCACAATGGCTGGTCACGTGCCGAGAGCTCTCGCATGGGGACCAGGCAAATCCACGAGGGAGGGGGAGGAAGGGAGGGGGGAGACAGAAGGAGAGAGGAAGGAGAAGGGAAGGGGGAAGAGAGGGAAGAGGGAAGGAGGGAGACGGAATTGTGTAACGAGAGAGGCCACCATATTTTTAGCTACACTCTATATCACGCATATGGATAATAAAATAAAGTAACTAGTCAAAATAGCATTTCATATTGTCCTTGAGGTGCCCGAATCAACAAATCCCCTAATGTTTAGCATCGGCTACTACAGAACTTCATACTCACATGGAAGTGAGGTAAAGGCACCATTCCCCACCTTACTCTGGCATTTCCCCCGTCATTCCACTGCTTTAGTTTTCTAGATGTTCCTGACTTTTCTTTAAACAGTGTCTTTCACACAAGCATCATGTAGGCATCTCATTAGTGAGCTGTCACCATGCCCGTAAATGGTATTGGCTGTGCTCTCATGGCTCCTGTGAAATCTCTCTCCTTTGAAGTGGCGTTGAGTCTGGTGGCCGGGGGAGTGACGCTGCTTCTTCCGGAGACCAAGGGGGTGGCTTTGCCAGAGACCATCGAGGACGTGGAGAAGCTCCAGAGGTGAGGCCTGCGGTACCCAGGACTCTGGGCCAACGTTAGAACTATCCCCAATATCAGCAGCACTTTCCATTTCTTCTGTCCTAAGGGTGTAGAAGAACTTTACAGATATTTGCATGTCTTTTTTATTACTGCAGAGCTGATATATAGAGAAACATAACACAATTGACTTTCTAAGGAAGGAATGGAAAGCAGGGACGTGCATTTTTGGGTGACAGCTCACTGTTCTAAACTGCAGGGCAGAGGACGATTTGCCTGCGATGTTGGCTGAACACTGAGGCCCCTAGCTCGCCCAAGAGCTAATGTCTCTCAGCTGAGAACTATTTTTAAATCCATCTTCTGTCCTGTGAGCAATTGTTGGTTCAGGTTCCTTAGGGACTCTCATCACGAGGAAGAAAGGCTTAAAACTTTTGTTCTTGTGACAGGGACAAGCGCTTTAATGGACTTTCAGATTCTACTCTTAAGGCAATAAGAAAGGAAAGGAGAGAACGTGCTTGGTGTGGTGACCTCTCAGGCCCCTTCCCAGCTGGGTTCTGTGGATTCTGTGGAAAGGACGTATGTCCGTATGAAGTAGAGAGAATGTTCCGTGGCGCCAGGAATCCGAGGCGGCCATCCACTTGGCCATGTGGCTTTGGGAATGCCATTGAATCCTGTAGAAGTTTCACTCCCTTGCCTGAGGAATAAGCATGATGATATTTAATTTAGAAAGTCGCTGTAAAACTTTGATGAGATAAAGTAGGTGACGGTGACCGAGCCATTGCCTGGCACATAGTAGGAGTTCAAGAAATCGTAGATTCTCCCCATTCTTCTTGCATATTGTGTGATCTTCTCAATGGTTTTCAAACCTTCGTATGCAGAAGAATCATGAAGGGAGCTTATTAAAATGCAGATAACCTGGATCTCTTAGGTTTTTGACATAGCAAGTGAATGGTGGGACCCAGAAATCTGCTTTTAATAAGCTCTGCCAATGACGCCTGTTGAGGCACCCTATAAACCTCACTTTCAGAAATTCTGCCTTTCTCGGTACTGATAAGGGACAAACACCCTGTTTTAACTCTAATCACATTTTGTAGTTGCTGACGATAGGCTTCTTTTTGGTTCCAAGTGGTAGGAATATATAGCTAACACCGATTACGTGATTTTAAAATGTTTCATTATTTGTTACTAGGCAACCCTCTCATCTTTTAAGACATTTTGTTTGTACCTTCGCTCCATGCTCTTCGCCCTCGCTGCCCGGCCAGGGGAGGCCGGCGTTCCTCCTCCAAGCCACTCCTCTCCCTGCACGTCCCCAGGTCTCAACGTACTCTTCACATTTCACAATAACCGCTTATTTCATCATCTGCCTTCTCCACGTCACTGATTTCATAAATAGGAGCCACAGTCCATCAGCAGAGAGGTCGTTTCCTTCACCCCTTCTTCCCTGCTTCCCAGGGGAAAGCGTCAGGGGACGGGGGTCACAGTAGCCTTAGCTAAGGTTTCTGGAGCTGTGCGTTGACTTCACTGAAAACCTCGTGCATCCTTACTTGATCCCCTCAACACGCGATGAGGCGGCTACTATGCCACCCCATACCCATTCTACACATGAGGGACGTGGTGACAGGTACCCCAAGGTCCCAGGTTCGAAATGGCGTGTTGGCTCTAATGGGATGAAGTTAGGCAGCAACACAGTAGCTGCTGTACTTCCAGGGTCAGCAAACTCGTTCTGTTAAGGACCAGGTGGTAACTATTTCAGGCTTTGGGGCCACCGCTCAACTCGACAGCATGAAGGCAGCCATAGATGATACGTGAACGGGTAGGTGAGGCTAGGTTCCCGTAAAACTTTATTTATTGGAATTTCATCTAACTTTCAAGTGTCAAGAAACAACATTTTTGTTTCGATTTTTAAAAACCATTTAAAAATGTAAAAAACCACTCCTAGCTCACAGGCCACGCAAAAGCAGCTTGTCGGCCGGAGCTGGCCCGATGCCCTTTCCTCTTCGTTGCTTGTGGCCCTCGTTCTGCCTTTCGGTTTGGGACTTATGCCCATGCACAACTCTGAAACAGTTTCTTAATCAAGATGTTGATTGTGTGTTTATCGTACCTTTAATTTTTATTTCTGGTTCCTACAGGAAAGCAAAGCCCAAAGAAAACACGATTTACCTTCAGGTCCAGACATCCGAGCTGCAGGGTCTAGGGAGAGATATTTCTCTGGGGACCAAGGGGCAGAGATGACGCCGGGATTTTTCATGCTCCATAGCCCTTACTTCCCTGTGCTCTTCCTTGTACTTCCCTGCCCCCAAATCAATACCGGTCCTGAAGAACACCTGTGTTTTATATTGCTTTTCTTCTTTTAAACATCCCAAAGCCCTGGCTGTCTTTCTAATGAGAGCCATTGGTGGTGACCAGGCCCTTAGTTATCTAAATCATTTTGAAGATCTAATAAAATGTAAAGACTGCTATAAATAAAATATTCTTGAAAATATTTGTCATTTCACTCGTGGCCGAGGCCGCCTCTGACGTTACTGGGCTGCTGCCAGAGCTTGTGGGACCATCTCCCATGCATTCTAGATTTTAGTCTCTCATGCATAATTGGCTAAAAAAAAAAAATTAAGATTTCGAGAAGGGTGGCTGTGGCTAGGGGCCTAGGAAGAAGACAAATTCAGATTCAAGAAGTGTGGGAAACCGTTTTTGCCAAAGAGCTAGGACCGCCAGAGATGCCTAAGGCAATGGGAAGGAGACAGAGACACCTAAGTATGACTTCAGCATCATAGAACAGGAATTACAGTCGGTTGGAATACGCTGAGACTGAGAAGAGTCCATGATAATACTCAACAGGAACAATTAGTAGAAACGGCAGAGGAGAAAGCACTCATGCGTGTCTCATAAAGTTTACAAGACGTTCTGTTAATTGTTCAACACAGCTAATGTGAGTTCTTTACTCGAGGTTAGATTATACCAAGGTGAGCAATCACAGGTGAGAAACAGGTGTAGAGATGGAGTAAAGCATGCTTAAAGTAGATAATGTCGATGGTTTCGTCATTTTAAATGAACAGATGTTGCCCATCTAGAATTCACGTGATCTGAAAACTGAGGTCAAATCCTTCGTGGCCTCAAGCTAAAGACTATAGGTTAGGACTAGAGAGTGCAGACCCATTTGATCCACGTGGGAAGAGAGACGGCCTGTGCGGGGGTGGGGGGCCGGCAGACAGAGGGGGTGAGGAGGCAGACGGATGTCGTCGCCCCGATTATGATTCCCAATGCCAGCACTGCTGCATAGCTGCTGCTGTGGACCCAACTGCCCAATAAGCCATTAAGTTGTGCCTTGGGCGGAAATAGTCATGGAATTGTTTATCCTCTTGAAAGATTAAAAAAAAAAAAGATATTTCGAAATGCTACGACTTCTTAATTCATACTAAAATATTAGATACTGTGAGCTAGTGTCTTCCTACCTTTTCTATCACACTCCTAACAGTAATTATGGCCAAACTGTCAAAGGGCACCGAGAACCCCCGACTAGAACTGTGAAAAGCTGAAATTCTTACCGTCACCAGCTGTCCCCGCTTCCTGCCGCCATTGCGGACAGCTCCGTGGCTGGTGTTGCAGGGGGCGAAACGAGATTAAGAGACTAGGACCCCAGTGAAGGGCATGAGAAAGGCTGTCTGAGGGTCTGGGAAACGAAGCTTAGGGCCCCCTGTCATCTGGAGTTTGGAGGTTCTGGAAGATTTCTCCTTTTCCAGTGTGGTCCCAAGGGCCAGCTGCTCCTGACATGCTTGCTATTGTTCGAAGCTGCAGACAAACTCAATGTGCCTGGACCAGACCATTGTGCTCCATTGCCCAAACCAAAGTTTGCTCTCTCAGGACAAGAAAGACAGACTTCCAAGACAAATGGGGCTTGGGGTGACTGTCTCCCTTGCCTCGAAGGCTGATGTGAAGTCTTGTTCTAGGCGGGGTTTGTTTTAAAGGGCGGTTGTGCAATATTGGACCACCCCATGTCTGGGAAAAGGCTGAATAATTCTAACTTTTGCTGCAGAAATTCTAGTTAATTTAGTTAAAGTAGCATAGTTTCCGCCAGTGCCTCTGTGAGAACCACTGCATAGAAGGATGAGGAGTCACTAATTAATGGTGTGTTAGAGAAAAATGGTGCCTTTGATAATGAAAAAAAAAAAATCAATACCAAGGACATACAGTGAATGAATTAATGAACCTTCTGAGGCTAATAGATGATGGTCTCCTCATGGGGAGAGTGAAAAATGCTCTTGCCTGGGTTTGGTTGGGTCATTACAGGATTAATCATCATTGTCAGGCTGCAAAACCAGACCCTCCCTCCTTCCACTACCATCCTTTTATTTTGTCTTGCATAAATCAAGGTCAAAATTAAGGGACACTCTACCTCAAGAAGTCTCTTACCTGCTTCCACCCACTGACCAATCCATCAATCCAACCATCCACCATTAATCTGGTTAGCAGTCACGAACGGGCCATCTGTCGTGTGCCAGACGCAGGATTAGGTACTAGGGATCCAGTGAGAGAAGATGAACCAAATATCTTGCTCATATAGGACTTAGTTGGGGGAGATAGATTAAAAACAAATAAATGATTAAAGTAATTTCTGGAGGAAATAAAGTCACCCAGGGTGATGGGACACAGAAAGATTTGAATGGCTAACCCCCAGCCCCGGGGATAATTTAGTTTACATAGTTGTGTAATAATTTTCCCTTTTCCTCAGACAGAGAATGTGAATACATTTATACCGTGGTACCCGACACAGCACTCCTTGTCCCTAGAACAGAGAAGCCTTCACACTGACATGTGTTTGAGCTGACATGTCGGTGTCTGACCTTGCGAAGTCATTTCCTACACTGACATGTGTTTGAGCTGAGATAGTGACATGTCGGTGTCTGACCTTGCGAAGTCATTTCCTACTTAGGAAACTTAGACACAGCGGGCTTGGCTTCCGAGGTGTCCCAGAAAGTACCAGGAGCTGGTGTCCTTCGAAGACCTAGGCCTCGACATTTCCCAGGCTCCCAACCCAACATGGATAAAAGAAAAAAAGCGACCTATGGTTTTGGCTGTGAGGAAACGTTTTTGTGCATTTTGTACCAACGCAGGTTGATAAAGGCCCTTAACAGAGAGACTTGGGGGTGGGTGGGGCACTGGGACCCTCTCTTCCAGTTAAGTCTGAGTGTGAGGATCCCAGCCAGGGGGCATGGGTCATGGGGACATGGACGATGCTTCCCAGGGGTGGAGCAGCCTCCCAGACAAGAGACAGACAATGTCATAGTTATGTATGATGGTCGATGCTCAGAGTCTAAATCATTTTTGCGTGAGGATCATTGTAAAACACACATGTACACAAACAAATACTGTACGGTGAAATTAGGATGAACATGTCTGTGGCTTCTATGGGTGTGAATAGGAAACTAAAGAAAACTTATGATCTATTACATTTTTAAAAATAAGGGTCTCTGCCTTTTGTGGAATACGTTTCTTCATCATACAAAGTGATTCTGTACGAGGCTGGTGGGCTATTAAAGGGAAAGGCCATTGCCTCGGTCACACACAAAAACGTGTACATCCAGAAACAGGAGCCCCTGTGCACCACTGGTCAGAATGTAAAACAGTGCAGCTGCTGTGGAAAACAGCATGGCGGGTCCTCAAAAAATTAAAAATAGAAATACCATGTGATCCAGAAATTCCACCTCTGGGTTATACCCAAAAGAATGAAAAGCAATGTCTCGAAGAGATATTTATACAGCCATGCTCATAGCACCGTCATCCACAGCAGCCCCCAACAGAAGCAACCCAAGTACCCATCGACGGAAGAATGGACAAACAAAATGTAGAGTATCCATAACATTGAATATTATCCAGCTTTAAAAAGGAAGGGAATTCTGACATTTGTGGCAACATAGATGACCCTTGAGAATATTATGCTTAGTGAAATAAGCCAATCGCAAAAAGACAAATGCTGTGTGATTCTACTTATGTGAGGTCCCTGGAGAAGTCGAATTCATAAAGACAGAAAGTGGAATGGTGGCTGCCAGGGGCTGGGGCTGACGTTTGTTCTGCACGGTCTCTGTCACTCACTGAGGTGGAGCAGTTGGGTCTCAGTCATTATTTCAACCTGGAACTGTTAACTCCTAGTTTCATGTTTTCTCTTCTGCTGAAGTGGCACCTCCTTGCTCCGGGTCGAATCTCTATGCCTAACGCAGAACTTGCATGTAGTAGACGCTTAGTAAGTATTAGTCAAGTCAATACTACTGCGAATGTCAATAAAATGTCTATTTTGGTTTTACCCTGTAGAATTGACCACTTCTTTCTTGTGCATCGTGACTGGCAGAGGTTTTGCAATAAGACCTATAGACAACATTGAACGTGGTGCTTCTAAAACCAGAAGCTCTTAGAATTATTCACGGCCAATCCCATTTAGCTGCTCTTGGTCCTGCCAGAATCCCCAACAAGCATCTTGAGTCGGTTCTGATGATTTTTAAAGCCCTGGCCTTGCTGTGTTTCTTCTGGGCTTCCCAGGACCTAAACAACAGCAAATGAGAATTAACGTCCTTCTAGATGTTTTGTTCCAATATCCTTCTCCAAGAAGAGCTCAAACTTTGGATGGCATGACAGCGAAGTGGAAGTTGTCCTGGTTTAGACTGACCCCCAGAGGGCGCTATGAAGTCTGGAGTTCGCCGAAGATTTGTAGGTCAGGCAGAATTTGTGTTTCTCCCTGAGGATTTCTTTCATTCTGCTGCCGTAGGAGCTGCTTCATCTGATCCTGCTCTGATGACAGCTTACTCTTACAGCCACAGACTAGCCCTGAAATACATCAAGTATTTAAGGGAGTTTATTTTATAGTGGCTTTAACTCCAGAATTAGCTGTCAGACCACTTATTACTTTAGTTAATTAACGCTGGCCATTTAAAACTTTGTTGGCTAATTAGTGCTCGCTATATTATAGTTTCTGACGTTAGGGAGAAACATTTTTGCTCTTCTGTTTAATCTCATTGATGTGGTTTAGGTTGCAACATATGCAAGTGATAGTTCCTTTCCATCCTAAATACTAAAACTTTTTTTCAAGTATGCCCCCTCCCCCCAAAAAAAGGAAAAGAGAAGATATGTAAAGTTAATCCCCATTTTCAAGTAATTATTACCAGATTTTTATGAGTACCATCTGGTTTGAATGGTAAAAAGAAATAGTCCATTCAATTGTATCACTTTCCAATTTTTAAGCGTTGTGGGGTTGACGGAATTAACATCGCTTCCTAACAGGTCAAGAGAGCTTGACTCTTCAATAACCAAAGAAACCTCAAGGACACCCACGTGCTTCTTTTCAGATAATCATTTATTAAGTTACTAAGGTTTATTTGCTTTCATGGAATAGTAACTTATAAGATCTTTCCTTGGCTACTAACTGGCTTCATTAGTAATTAACTTGTATTTTATCTTGGTTAGGAAGTACATTTTGCTACTAGTGCTACAATTACTGAATCAAATATGGTCAAGAAAGACTCGGAATTATGTGTAAATATATTTACATATAAGCTACAAAGTGTGTAAGCTGAAAAATAGTTCTTCAGGGATTTAAGACGCAAAGTGACAAATTATAATGGAAAGATAAATTTTGCAAATGATAGAAATATTGAATTAAAAGCCAAATCTTTTTTTTTTTTTTAAAAAGTGTATTATACGTTTCTGAGCCTAAATAAATGACATACAGGAAGTTGTCCACTTCCAGCTGTTTGGAATAGAGAACTAGAAAAAGAACCACAGAATAAACCCAAAGTAAGAAAAATGGAGATGAAGACAAGAGCAGAAAATAATGAAATATAAAACAGGAATGAAAAAAAGATCTAGAGATGCATACATATGCGTGCGGTAGTGCTTGTGTTTGTGATAGAAATTGAAAATAAGAAAATTAAACAGACAAAATCTGGAATAACTGTTCGTTTTGGTGTGCAGGGGATGGACCAGGGATGGGTTCAAGAAGGAAACCTTTATTGCTGAGCCACGTGTCACACACATGTGGCTTTTAAAGCAGCAGCTGTGCCTGACAGTTATATGTGTTTCAAATACACACATTACAGAAAATTAGGAGAAAAGTAGAAATTATTCCTACCCTCGATGTTTCTCTCTCTCTGAACTATTTCGGATGAAACTGTTTCTAAAATGTCTTAGTTTTTTTCTTGCTTTCTGAAAGAATACTTTTAATGTACTCGAAACTGTTTTTATGATTTCTGGCTATTTTGTGTACAAAAAATTGTTTTATGTGCTCTAAGATACCGATGGCCTCAGGACCGGTAGGGGCCCTTGGTTATTTGCTCCTTTATGAAGAGTCTCCAGGCTGCCGAGCATTTGGGTTTAGTTTCTAGTTTGTCTGTGTCCTGTTAAATCGTTATGGGATAGTCATTGCTATACTTTTCTGACATTCCTCGTTTAAGCTCTGGCCCCGTATCTGATCAGCTGGCTCTTTCTCCCCCTCCCTAAGTCTCTCTCTCTCATCTCGCCTCTTCTCAGGGCCAGAAGCACTTGGCTGCTCTGTGCCTCCCGCCGTGAGTGGGGAGTCTCCCAACTCTGTTCCCACAGCATCGAGGCACACATCCCTGGCTGCACAGTCTGCCCATCCGCCTCCCGCACCGGTGCCTCAACCACACGGGGTGCCTCCCCCCAAATCTGCTTCCGTCTCCGCATAAAACACGCTTTCTCCTTCGTCCACCTGGCAAATCCTCCCAATCCCTAGAATTGTAGCTAAGTCTCAGCTCCCCAGGGAAACCTGTCACCACCCAGCCAGCGGGACCCAGCTCTGATCTCGTGAGCCCAGGCACTTTCTCTTGGTTCCTGGGCACACTTTCCACACATACACTCATTACTTGTTTATGTCCTCTGTCCCCCTGCGACAACAAAGCCATATGCATCCTAATGCCTGGGGTAACGCTGGCGTTATTCCTCAACAGCCACTAACTACTGAACGAGATGGTCCCTCAGGCTTTCGACACTGGCCGGGAGTCTGTGGGTAGCACGCTGATGTTACAGGGGCCAGCACCTATACAGTTCGTCACAGGACCGTACTTTGTCATGTTCAAACTGTGGCCCCTGGAGGGCGTGAGCTCCTGGGACTCGGACACTGGGCTTTGCTCCTCCTGGTCGTTCTGCTCGACATGAAAATAGTCACTGAAGGGCTGATTTGGGGTTAAATATCTTGTGACACTCCACACGTCCTCCTGAGACTGAGAGATGGTTTGGCAAATGTATAAGCAAGACATAGAGATGGGCTTTTTCATAATGCTTCTTCTCGAGATCTAAAGAGAGTACATGTTTCAGTCATCGGCACTAAAGTTCCAGTGAGGAGTGCCGTCTACTAGAAACCCTCAGGATCTCTAAATGGTGGCTCTGGAGCTGGGTGAGACTGGGTGTGTCTGAGTAGCATCTGAATAGGTGGTCTCAGTCATGGAGCGTGCCCTCCCCCTGTGGCTGGGTGTCCACTGAGAGCCCACAGAGAACAGAAAGCAGAACTAAGGGTTGTTCCCTGCCTGCCACGCCCCCCTTCCTGCCCGCCTGATGAACCGGGTCATCTGTCTTCTCCTGCCCTTGGACTGAGAGGTACCCCTTCAGCTCCCCCAGCTCTCGGGCCTACAGACCTGCACTGAATGATACCACGGGCTCTCCTGGGTCTCTAGCTTGCAGACAGCAGATTGTGGGACTTCTTGGCTTCCTTAACCATGTAAGCTCAAATTTTCTTTCTGTATATTTATCTCCTATTGGTTCTGTTTCTCTGGAGAATCCTGACTGACACACCTTCCTTCTGTAAAGGCAGCTGATGAACCCTCAGCTCCTGCTGGGTGGCCATGTTCCTGTGCACTCACCCATCTGCATCCACTAGGAGAGTGACGGGCTGACCAAGAGTCAGCTAGCTTTGTTCCCAAGTCTGTTTTTTCTCATGGAACTTGGTATTGTAATTATGTAATTTGATGACCTTATGTACCCTGATGAAATATAAATGTAAAAATCAGTTACATTTATATCGTTATTTAATTAATGTAAGTTAAATGCTTTCTTGATAGTCAATAAAAATGAATCACTAAAATGTTGTCTAAATGTGGGCAACTCAGCTGTAAAAACAAAATTGTACTGTAAAAATCTGGGATTTTGGATTCAGATCGTTTCTAAATGTTTTGAGTTTTGGCTCTACTTTAAAGAAACCACAATTGCAAAACAAACAAACAAACAAAAAAACCCCCAAAGTATTAAGAATGTGGTTTATGCATGCGTTGATGAAAAAAGGGGCCACATACTAAACCTGACGAACTCAGGGGAGGCCTGCATGGTGGGCCTTAAAAAAGAGACCCAAAGTAACCACGTCGGATGGTCCGTATACAAAAATGCCTGACTAAAAGCAGGTCATGGTGGGTAGTCACGTCTTAGGTGAGTCTTTATCTGGAGTGAGCCTGTCTATTGTCTTTCTGCATCTAAGATAGCATATCTTTGAAATGCCAGAGTGAAACAGCACAGGGACTCGGGCCTCGGGCCCAAGGAATGACAGATGGCCATGAGAAACGCCAAATAAGATGACCACAAAAATGCCACTAGCGCATCACTCCCTACGCCAAAGTGCAGAAGTAACCGATTATTATCCCCTCACCACTTCCTTACAGATGTCAACACCGCTGTTCCGCATGCCCAGTTACCAGGGTTTGACCTTGAGGTGACCTTCTGGGGGTGGCGATAACGAGCAGTCCGCCATCTTGCCCTACGGCGCAGGTGCCAACATAGTTACCAGGCGATGTAGCTGGAAAAGGAAGCCCACCCCCTTCAAAAACACCCACCTTATCACGCAAACCCGCTTCGTCCCCAGCTTATAAAAACAAGCCAGACAGACCTGCAGAACCCCTCCTGGTGTCCCCCGCAAACTGTCTCTCTGCTGTAAATGCGAGTTGTTAACTATCCTGTACCCAGCCACGGAAAAGAACTATGTGATTCTCTATTTTGTCTTTTTATCCAACCCCATCGATATCCCTGCTTTGCTTTTTTCCACCCCTTAATCTAGCACCAATGGATTTCACGTAATAATGCTTGCGTGAAGTGAGCCTGTCTAACATCTTTTTGCCTCTAAGATAACAGACCCGAAATCCTAATGTACGAAATGAGCTGCAAAACTGCCATTCTCCAGAGGTTTTTCTTAATCCTTTGAGATTTTGCTTCTTGGTAATGGTTGTCACTTTGGCTCAAACAAACTCATAAAAATTTTCTACAGGTTTGGACGTTTCTTCATTGATACAAGAAAGAGCACATAGAGCTCCTGTAGGAACATCGATATTTAAAGAAAAGATCTTCATCCCTCACTGAAGACAAATAAGTACATCTTTTGTTGTTTTGAGTTAACAAAATAACATTCTTTTTGACAAATGGGCCATCAGGGATCCTACTGAGCCCTTCTGTTCCCAAGTCGCCTCTCAGAGGCAGCTTGGCCAACCTCTTTTCCTCAAGAATGTTGGTCTTGTGGGTTCACTGCACCCTGAACACCCCCTAGGAGACATATCAGCTGTTCTTTTCAAATTGCCATCTTTTTACCCGACTACTTGCTTGTTTGCCCGCCAACAAAAAAATGTTGTTCGATTCTGGCACACGGAAAAGGAACAGGCAATTTCAGGATGTTAATTGTGCTGCCTTCTCCGTGCTTCTTCCTCTTTTTTTACTCCAATGTTCCTTCAGGTTTACAGAGGTGGAATTTTACTTCTCCCCTTGAGACATGCTGGAATGGAGGCACATGTTGGAACAATAATGGGGGCGTGGTTCTTGGGGAGTACTAGCATCACCTCTTAAGATAACTATGTAAGATGAGTCCTTAGAAGTGTTCAAACAAAAGAAGATTATTTATTTTTTTTTCCAAAAAAGGAAGCGAGGAGCTGGGTTTTTTTTTTTTTTTTTTGGCCAAGGAGGTTCAGGGGATAGAGAGGTTCAAGATTTTCACGTTCGTTGGCATCCACCCAGTGTCTCCATTCCAATTCTCAGAGTCCACGCCTTCCCACCCATTGTGTTACTTTCATTCAAGAGACGTGTGTAGGCTGAGAATTCAACCTATGATGTAATTCGCAACCCATAGACTCAAGATTCGAGTCTGCTTTTCCATGGCATCAGCCTCCACAGAACTCAAGATGTCTTTTAAGACCATTATAGAGAGCGCTCAACTTCTCTGGCAACAGTAATTTTATTTTCTTTTTGTAATTTCTCCAGTGGAGTCAGAAGCTACTAGCCTACCCTAGAGCTTTTGTGGTCCCAATTCCCACTGTAGTGATCAAATTCAACAGTCCCTTGGCCTCCCAAAGTCTTGCTTTGGATAGGCACTTCATTTCAGGGACTTGTAATATAATTTAAGTGACTATTTTGCCACTGCATGCTTTGGAGCATTCCACTTTTCCCTGACAATAATGCCATTAATATGTCAACCCTAATAACACCGTTTAACAAACCACGTAGTCCCATATTTGGACATCTATTTCCTGGGTGTGGTCTACTCATGGTTTCAAGTAGAACATTAATCCGTGTTTAGTCAGCGAAACACAAACCACCGTAGGTATTTAAATCAGAGGCAATTTAATACAGTCAGTCATTTACAAAATTGTTGGTAGAGCAAAGGGAGAAAGATGTGCTACAATGAGAAGAGAAACTTAACTCCAGACCAGGAAGAAGCCATTACTCCCGGCTGGGGCCTGAGAGTCTGTTCTCGCAATGAAGTTGACTTCTGCTGTCACTGCTTCTGGTAGAACTGCACCAGTGCCATTGAGCAGGGGCGGGGGGCCTCCATTCCCCTGCTTCGGGGAGCCAGATTTCTTCATGATATAGGCTCCTGCCTTCCTATATGGCCAGTGCCACCCACTGGTAGAGGCTTATAGGAAGCCAGGTGGCATAAGGCTGGGAACATGTAGTTTGCAGGTTCCAACTTCCGATGTTACATAAGAGATTATAGACGGAAAACTGGGTGCTTTTTCTCAAGATATCAAAAGATATGGTTCTTCCAAATGAGGGAGAAAACCAAGAATGAGGATGACTTGGGATTTGAGAGACAGGGAATTCAACGCAAGAAAGAGGCACTGGCAATGTTTAGTAAGGTGGGTATAAAAGAGCCCAGGGTGACAGCTGCGTATCAGGCTAGAGATCAGCCAGGCCACACTGGAGCAGAAGGGTTGCAGGCTCCAGGTGGGAGGTGTCTCGGGAAGAAGGAGTAGGAACCAATCTGATGTGTTTGAATGCATTCGTAGGTGATTTATTGTTCTCTCAGAGAGTTGGGGGGAATTAATGATGAATTCATAGAAAATAAATCAATAAAACTAAGGTTCAGGAAAAATAGAATGTGAAGGACAGGAAGTGTAATCATAGTAGCCTGTGTGGCTCGGCTCTTCATGATAGTTACGCGGCCACAGCATGTGAATGTCGACTATTTCATTCCATAAAAATGTGATGAAACAAAGTTCGAAGGGAAGATAGAAGTTGTGTGTTCGGATGAGGGGAGAGGCGAGAACTAAATCTTCATCTTTTACATTAAAAAGTCAGTAGGTAATATTTAAAACTAAAAAAAAAATAAAGAAATGTCAATATAAAGCAAGTTATTTAGATATATGAAGATAAATCTCAGGGGTAAAAACAGCTAAAATAGTTGAAACTTATCTCTGAGGAGTTGGTAGAGGTAGAATAGGGTAAGAAACTTTGTTTTTCATTATAGGTCTTGTACTATTGAGCTTTAAAAAAATCTATTTATGATATTACTTTGGTAAAATAGTAATATAATATTTTAAATCTACAAATTTAGAGAAATTTTTGAGAAATGAAACATTATCACCTATGATGTAATAATGCCAACTTAAACAATGTCTTTTTATTAAACTCTTTTCAAGATTTTTTGTAGAAAGCACATATCTGTACTTATCCATTCTAAATAGAAGACAGTGATCACTCGGTTTGTGTTCCAGATTATTGTATTTCAGTTTCCCTTAAAGCCTAAATCAGTTGATAATCAATGTATTTTACATTTTCTTCACACATGGTACTGAAAGGATTCTCCGAAGTTCTTACCATACATTCTGGACAGGTTGATGTTGCTTTGGATATTTTATTTCTTTAAGAAACAGGCTCTCTGTTCCCAATTTTATTCCTTTTTAGATCTTTTTTGTTGTTGGTGTTTCCCTGGCCCCCAATTCCCCCACGTGTTTTGGTTTGTTATTATTGTGGGGATGGGAATAAAATAAAGAAATACAAAGATAGAAAAAATACCGGAAAACTAATGACTATTGTCCCAAGAAAGCTGGGGATAGAGGAAACTGGAGGGGCTTGTATAATCTGGTCCTACAGGTAGATTCTATACAGTAGAACAACTAATTCCATTTGGTCATAGTCTAGGTTACTAAAGTTCAAAAAGACATAAAATTGAGTTGTATGGGATTTGTGACGAAAGTAGAAATCTCGGATTGTGACCCTGTATTATCAAATCAGGTCTCTGTTAGTTCAGTGGAATGTCTAATTTCTTGACTTGGAGGTAAATCATCTTTTCTTTGTTTTTTCTTGGTCTGCAATAATAAAACAAAAACAGAGAAGGGAGAAAGAAATTGTGAAGAGGTTGAAAACCGAAATAAAGTAAATAATAAATAAATAGATCGACAAATGGGTACAAGCTTTGTCCAGGATGAGTCTTGCGACGGGCTCTGAGTGGGGATTCTCAAAAAGAAAGAGCTAGGTGAACAACTCGTGTGGCTGGAACGGTTCCTAAATCTCTCTTCTAGGACTGAGACTGGCCTAAGCTCCTTATTTAAGGTGTGCTGTCCTTATCTGCAACCAAGAATGTGGGAAATATCCACGTTTAATCTTATATCAGTTAAAAATGAAGATTGCAAAATCCAGACACTGTTATCAGCAGTTCTCCAAAGAGAATTTGAGAAATTATTTTTACGAAAGTTCAGTTACTTTCAACAGTTGGACAAGTGAAAAATCAATTGAAAAAATGTTTTGAATTGCAAGTTTTCTCGACCATCTTGCCTTTATAAATATCGGCATGCCGCTGATGCTCATAGAAATGCTGCTTTCTTTATTTTGTTGTCCCCAGACAGCCTCTCTTGACATGTTCTTATTAGTAGTAATCTTGAGATCTGGTGTGGGGCTGCTACTGGGTCCCCAAGGCCCTCACAGAAATCCCCTCACCTGGAGATACTTAGTCTTCCTTCAGTTTCTGGATCGATTTGAGATGTGGAGAGTAGAAGAAGCTTATCTGAATTACCCAGTGGCGCTGGAGTCGTCTCAGATGGCAGAGACAGGAGCCCAAGCAAGTCTACTGAGCTCCCAGGGTCTTTACGCCAGTGATGACAACAGCGGCAGCGGTAGCAGCAACAACAGTAGGAGAAACGGCAACAGCAATAACAGCAGCAGCAAAGACAACCGTGAAAGCAACAGCAACAGCAACGACCGTGAAAGCAGCAACAGCAACGACAGCAGCAGCAACAGCAACGACAGCGGCAGCAACAGCAGGAGCAGCAGTGGCAACAACAGCAGCAACAACAACAATAGTAACAGCAGCAGCAACAACAACAATAGTAACAGCAGCAGCAGCAGCAACAAAAGCAGCAATAACAACGACAAAAATAGCAGCAGCAGCAACAACAGTAACAGAAGCAATAACAGTAACAGAAGCAATAGCAGCAACAGCAGCAACAAAAGCAAAAATAGCAGCAGCAGCAGCAACAGCAGCAGCAGCAGCAACAGCAGCAGCAGCAGCAACAGCAGCAGCAGCAGCAACAGCAGCAGCAGCAGCAACAGCAGCAGCAGCAGCAACAGCAGCAGCAGCAGCAACAGCAGCAGCAGCAGCAACAGCAGCAGCAGCAGCAACAGCAGCAGCAGCAGCAACAGCAGCAGCAGCAGCAACAGCAGCAGCAGCAGCAACAGCAGCAGCAGCAGCAACAGCAGCAGCAGCAGCAACAGCAGCAGCAGCAGCAACAGCAGCAGCAGCAGCAACAGCAGCAGCAGCAGCAACAGCAGCAGCAGCAGCAACAGCAGCAGCAGCAGCAACAGCAGCAGCAGCAGCAACAGCAGCAGCAGCAGCAACAGCAGCAGCAGCAGCAACAGCAGCAGCAGCAGCAACAGCAGCAGCAGCAGCAACAGCAGCAGCAGCAGCAACAGCAGCAGCAGCAGCAACAGCAGCAGCAGCAGCAACAGCAGCAGCAGCAGCAACAGCAGCAGCAGCAGCAACAGCAGCAGCAGCAGCAACAGCAGCAGCAGCAGCAACAGCAGCAGCAGCAGCAACAGCAGCAGCAGCAGCAACAGCAGCAGCAGCAGCAACAGCAGCAGCAGCAGCAACAGCAGCAGCAGCAGCAACAGCAGCAGCAGCAGCAACAGCAGCAGCAGCAGCAACAGCAGCAGCAGCAGCAACAGCAGCAGCAGCAGCAACAGCAGCAGCAGCAGCAACAGCAGCAGCAGCAGCAACAGCAGCAGCAGCAGCAACAGCAGCAGCAGCAGCAACAGCAGCAGCAGCAGCAACAGCAGCAGCAGCAGCAACAAAAACAGGAGCAGCATCAACAGCAACAGCGACAACAACAACAACAGCAAATATGGCAACAGTGGGAACAACAACAGCAACAATAGCAGCAACAAAAGCAGTGACAGCAACAGCAGCAGCAATAACAACAACAAAAATAGCAGCAGCAACAGCAACAGCAATAACAGCAACAGCATCAACAACAGCAAAAATGGCAACAGCAGGAACAACAACGGCGGCAACAAGAACAACGGTGGGAACGACAGCAGCAACAACAGCAGCAGCAGCAACAGCAGGAACAGAAACAATAGCAATAACAGTGTCAATAAAAGCAAATATAGGAGCAGCAGCAAGAGCAACATCAGTGACAGCAGCAACAGCAGTGACAGCAGCGGTGGGAGCAGCGACAGTGGCAATAACAGCAGCAGCAGCAGCAACAGCAGTGACAACAACGACAGCAGCCAACAACAGCAGCAGCAGCAACAACAATAACCATCGTAACCGCAACAGTGGCCACCTACACCGAGCGGTAACCGCGTGCAGCCATGCGCTGGGCACCGCACTGTCATCGTCCCGCTCGTGAAC
The DNA here is from genome assembly GCF_000325575.1 of Pteropus alecto. Lineage (NCBI taxonomy): Eukaryota > Metazoa > Chordata > Mammalia > Chiroptera > Pteropodidae > Pteropus > Pteropus alecto. The sequence continues at coordinate 5,199,507 of NW_006438073.1, forward strand.
CCAGCCTTCTGCGGTGGGACGTGCACACGGGCCCTGCACTCTGGTTGCCAGGACTAGAACCTTGACTCTGTCACTTCCTGGCCGTGTGACTTTGGACAAGTCCTTTAATCTCTTGCCTTGTCTTGTTTCAGTTGTCAAAGGATGTTAATAATGACACCTGTTCCCGAGGGTCGTTGCCGGGGTTAAATGAGGTTGTACAGGAGCAGGGCTGGGGACGCACTGGTTGAAAGCACTTAATAAATATTAGCTACTGTGACCCAACTTTACAGACAAGGAAACAGGTTGAAGTGATGAAATAGAAATAGTTCTGTACGTAAGTCGAAAAGCTAATTTTGCAATTCGGAGGGGCTTGGTGCCCTGGGAGGTGGGGAGGGGCTTCCTGCCTGACCCTGCTCCCACTGCTCTCCCTCGGCATGTGACACTCACCTGGGGTCGGCTCTCCATTCTGCATGCCCGACCGCCATGGCGGTGCCAGGTGCAGTCTGCCCCTTGTTCCCGGGCATCTGTGTCTCGTGCGGGCTGTCCCTCATCCTTCTCTGCAGGTGGACCCTTTATCCCGCTGGGCCTCACACTCACTGTCTCTCTGCAATGCCCTAAGCTTTCCACAGGCCTGTCTGTCTTCTAGCTTTGAAAAGTGAACTGGGTCAAGTAATACAGAAAACAGAAAAGTGAAAATCCTCACAGAAGTATTTGTAGAGCACATCAAATAGACAGAATGTAAAGAAACAGAATTCATTTTAAAAATAGCTCTCGATCCTACTTTAAACCAGCCTGATGAAAAGGAAAAACTCTTGCAAGTTTAGGTGTGCGTGTATATGACTGAGCAGCCGCTTCCCTGTCTCAAAATGTACAGAACATATTTTAAAATTTGATTTCCAATAGGTCATCTGGGTACATATTTTCTGTTTTATAGAACAGCTATGAAAATTTTTATGACTAGTAACGGTGGAGGGTGGATAAATTAAATAAAAATATCTAAGCACGCTGCACACATAAAGGTGTGGGGAGTGTGTCATATTTATTTAGGATTTTTGCTTACTTTTTGAAGAGGTTCATACGGTTCAAAATTCAGAAAGTACAAAAAAGTATGCACTGAAAAGCCTCCCTCCGATAATCTTTGGTTCTTGCATATCCTCCCAGAAACACAAGTAAATATATGTATATATATTTAATACATATATATATTTTTTTCGCTTTTCCCCCACCCATGGTGGAATTTATACCTTATTTTGCTTTTTTCATTAATAGTATGTCTTGGAGAACTTCCCTGATCAGTGTATATAAAGCTATCTCTTCCTTTTCTAATGGCTGTATGGCATTTTATTGAATGACATACCATAATTTATATAACTAGTCTTCTGATCAATGGGCATTTAGGTTGTTTCCAGTCTTTTGTTACATAAACGATCTGCCTTAAAAGGTAATTTTGTACCTATGTCATTTTGTACATGTAAATTCCTAGAAGTGCGGAATTGTTGAGTAAAAGGAAACGCACAATTGTGATTTTTGTACTATTGTCATATTGCCTGTTATAGAGGTTTCAAATTTGTACCCCTACTCGATGTTTCTATCCTAACACATATGTTAGCCGGCTGTTTGACCTTCAGCAACCCGGGCGACATTAGTGCAGTGTTCATTTGTACTTCCCTTATTATAAAGAGGGTGGAGCATGTTTTCATACATTTAGAGCTGTTTTTATTTTCACTGAATTATCTGTTCGTACCCTTCGTTCATTGCTTTCTGTGTTGTGGTTGCTCTTATGGATTTGTTACAGCTCTTTATATATTTGGGAAATTAGCCCCTTGTAGGGAAGTAAATATTTTCTCTAAGTTTACTATTAAGCTTATGGTAGTTTTTAATGTGGAATTTTAAATTTTTATAAAGGCAAATTTACTGATTTTTTTTTTCACGAGTCCTGGATTTTCGGCCATATTTACAAAGACCTTCCCGACTATGAAAGCATAAAGGTATTTTTTTTATAGTATCTTCATTATTTTACTGTTTCTCTTTTTGTACTCAAGTCCGATTTTGATCGAATCGATCTCAGTGTGTGGTGTGAGGTACAGATTCCACCTCACCTTTCCTTCCAACTGGCCACAGAGTTGGTCCCCCCCCGGGCATGGGATAGCTCACTGAGGAATTTCGGTCCTACCTCTGCATGTTCTCAGCCTCATCGACGGTCTCAGGCAGAGTCTTCCCTTTGGTCTCTGGCAGCAGCAATACCAATCCTGCAGCTACCAAGCCAACCACAGCTGAAAGACAAACAGGTGTAGATCACGTTGAGAACAGAAACAAGCTCTGTAATTAGAGCTCCCCTTACTCCTTAAAAAAATTTTTTTTGGCATGTGCGATTTCTTAGACTTGTGAATTTCTTGCCATCTGCTGGCCCTAATTCTCCATCGTAAATATTTTGCCGATCTCAAACTCCGTTGGATTACAATTCCTTATAGGGAAATGAAATACTTCACATTTTGAGTCAAAGCTATTCTAGGCTAGAGGACACCGTCACACTGTAAAGAGAGTTTGGAGTTAGGAAAGAATTCTGGGAAAAAAAAAAAAGTCAACTCTAAGAAAAGAAAGAACAGAACCCTGCCAATATAAAGCACTTAGTGATGAAAATGCGCCAGAAACTTGGGTCAGTACTGGCGAACAAAAGTAACGAATCACATATTACTCCATAGCAGCATTAAAAAGTGTAGCCGGGACTTTGAATTCGCATATAGATGTTCAATAAATTCCTGTTCTTTTTTTTTCTTTGTTTTTTCAGCTCTAAAATTTTGCGTATGCTGTGCGGTAAGAGTAAATATTATGGTGTTTTTCTTTCTTTAAATTCCCATTAAAGTTTTGGGATGTTAAGGTTCCATTTTTATATGTTTTTCTATAATAGAATGCGGGAGGTAGGATGCAGGTTCTTCACTAGTTCTGGAGTTTCAGAGAAATGCACATTGGACTCCATTTCCGTGCTCTTAAAAGATGGCAGGAACGGAGGCCACAGAGTGCGGTGGCTGCGGCTCTGGGCGCCTGGTCCCAGTTCAGACACCCACTCTACTGGTCTTAGAGCCCTGGGACGTTCTGCTGTCTTCCCCGAGGCTCCAGGCTCCCCTACATAAAGTGGGGTGAAATGCCCGCCTTGCCGGCTTGTTCTGAGGCGGAAATGAGTTTCTGTTCGTTAAAGTGCTTAGAACATGGCATGAACTAAATAGCCAGCCTCTCCAGATCTCTCCAAACCCCTGACGATGTGCTTGGTTGTAACTCATTCCAACCGTAAACACATTCCAGCTGGCGCTGGCTCTCTAAAGTGAGTGAATTCTGAAGAGAATACAATGGACTATTCAAATTATCACCCCTTCAGCATCTGACATCTGCAAAGATGCGCCAATTAACCGGGACTTCCCTTCTGCTTACTCAGCTGTTCTTGCTCGTTGGCGCCTTGATTTTCTGGCTTCTAGATTTCTGCTTCTGGCTATTTCAGGACCACAATTAGCACACCATGATTGTGGGGAAAAGAAAGGGAAAGAAGTTACAATGTAAAATGATCACTTTTGCTTCCTGCTAGCTACTCAGATTAAAGGTCAGTGAGAGAAGATGGAGCTAGTAGCGAAAATAAATGGGGAATTGTCATAGCGATTCCTCGAAATGTCGAAATGCAGTTAAAATCCTTTGTCTTTTCCAGGGGAAGGCGAAGGCGAAGGCTGAGGGAGGGTCAGCAGTGGTCCGTCTGTGTCTGGACTCTGCGTGGTTTTGTTACGTGGTACTTAGAGACACCCGAAGTATGTGTTCTCTACCCAGGAGTGTCCCACTGACCCGCTGGACCCTCACTGCCCACCTAAGGAAGTGGTGTAGATGGAGGCATCTCTGCCTTCCTCCCTGGAAAGATAGAGGCCAGATGGCACGTCCCCAAGATGGAATGGGGGCCCTGGGGACAGGTCTTTCAGCCAGTGTTGGGGGAAGAAGGAATCTGGGGTGTGTCTGTCCCATAAGCAGAGCCAGCCGTTCTGTGACCCTGTCATGGTTATCTCAGGGTAAAGAGCTTGTGTCCTCCCAACTTCGCCCGTGTCGCTATGAGGCTGGAATGTGGAGGATTTCATGGGGTCTGGTTTTGAGGTGGAGTCCTATCAACGGTCTAGAACTTTCACTGGCAGATCCACAGCAGCGGAAAATTTCCCCTTGCGAATCCCTTGAGAAGAGGCATGAGCAGAGATACTTGTGTGTGTGACAACGTGCAGAGTGAGGATAAAAGCATGGCGGCACTTCCCCGGTGTGCACCTGAGAGGGGCTCCCCCCTCCCCCCAAATTAAGTGAGTGTCGTTTGCCCATGGGGAAAAGTATTACATTTTTGTCAAATTAAAACTGGCTCAGAATGGGTCTAAAAGGAGGCGGGAATGGGTGCATCGAGGCGTTCTGGCTAACATGAGTAGGGGAACGTCGCATGTGAGAATCCGGAACCGTGTGTAAGGGACGCGTAGGCAGAATCTGTCCCCCAGCCCCAAGCCGTGGGAAGAGGCAATGGACGGTGAACGAATGAAGCACGCAGGGTTCTCAGTCCCCTTCCATAGTGTGCAGACTTGACCTTCAGCACGCGCCTCCGTGCTGATTGCTGCTCATGAGATTTGTCCCCATCACTTTCCACCCTCCAGGCCGGTCAGGGAGGGGAGGGCTCTGCCTTGGCACATCCCAGCATGTCGGAAGGGAAGTGCTAAGCCAGTTCTCCTTAAATCTAGTCACCCCAGGAATCTGAGGACTTGGGGTCCCACACCGACACGACACGGCCTTTCCATTATGCTAATGTCTTTGCTTCCCCTGGGTTTGAAATTGCCCTTTGCAAAATTTTAAGTGCCTTTCTTTAAAGCTTTGGAGTATTATATGCATTTTTCCACCTCTAGATTTAGAGGAGGCAGAAAGAACGCCTTTTGACAGAGAGACCCAAGGAGGGCGGAATCGGTGAGGACAGGTGTGGGGACCTTTTCCATCTCGCTCTTTCTTGACCCTGTACCTCTACAGGCCTGAGTCCTAATGGGTTCCCATTCTTGAGCATTAGTAGCTACTGATGGTATTAACTACTGTTAGCATTCCTCACGCTAATAGTGCTACTGATTACTGGTCATATTTAGTAGTTATTAACAGGCATGATGCCTATTTTGAGGTAGAACAGTGGAGGTCCCTAGAAAAATAGGTTTTCAATCAGACATCTCTTAGGGTTTCTTACCAAAAACCACCAGCGGGAGCTCGTGCCAGATGTTGGTGAGCCGGTAGACCAGGAACGGCGTGATAATGCCACCGATGTCACACATCGAGGAGCAGACGAGGACACCGAGATTCCTGGAATGCAGGAGACGGATGTAACTTTTTAGCTCGTCACAGCACTGTGGGCGCGCCCAGATAAATACTCCCCCAAATCACTAAACGTCTGTGAACCGAAGAGAGTTCACATTATTTTCAACACACATACATGACATATGGTACATCGCTTCACTCATAGTCTGTTATATTTGTTTTCTGTTAACTTCTTTTAAGGTTTTTAACGTGGAGTGATTTTCACTTTCCACTTTTATCACCTGCTTCCCGGTTTCTAGAGTCCCACGTGCACTGTTTTCTATCGCTGTCTCCTGCGGCCACACAGTAATCCCTCCCCTGCGATTCCATATCTCCCGCTGCCACCGCCCGGTGTCTCCCATCCTGCGAGTGCCAGATGTGACCTGGCGACCGCCCTTAAGTGCTCTCATCCTCTCTCATCCTGTGTTTTGAAAAGTAAGGTATCCTCTGCCGGCAACTGTGGTAGTTCTAGCCAAGAAGCACGCGTCCCCAGCGCCCTGCTCATGTCGAGGAAAACGTGCTCACCTGATGAATGTGGGGTACAGCTCCGCGTTGACCAGGCAAACCATTTCGTAGGCTACCGTAATCCCCATTCTGCCCAAGCACGCGACTGTAAGTCTCAGCCAGTGCAGGTCTGCAGGGAAAACACGCCATTTACACATGCTGCACGGTGTCCTGGGGGCATGCGAGGGGGGCGGGGATTTGCACCGGGCAGGGCCACATGCCAGAATGAGACAAGAAAGCAAAACTGATTCTTCCGCAGACTCAAGACGATGTCCGCAAATTCTCCACGCCTGTTTGTTTTAACTTGAATTCAGTTCTAATACTCTTCTAACTTAAGGCCTCAGCCATCAATGACAACAGAATTATACCAGTTTCTAAAGCCGGGCCAGCTCTAGTCTATAGAGGTCACCTAAAGGAAATAGCGAAATATGGGCATATTCTAAATAATTGCTAATAACCGAAGGAGTCAAACGAGGCTCTGTGTTGCTAATAGGATTCTGTTATATAGGTTTTTGCTCCCCCGTATTAAGTATTTTAAAAAGAAAGAAAGGAACTGAAAAATTGTCCGTCGTTGGCATTCGCTTAAGCGTTCTCATTTATTCTACAGGATGATGTAGGGAGGCCAAGGGAGCTGCCTAAGTAACATCTGAGAAGTGCTGGAATTAGGCTTTAAGTCTGGGCCTTCTCTACCCCGAAGCACGCTCCCCGCTCTGGGCCAGCTGATTGCCTGTAGCGTGGGTTCGCCTTACAGCAGAGAACAAGCAAGTGTGATTATGTTACATCAGGCAACCGCGGGGTGGATTGTTCTTAAAGGCAAGGTGGCCATATGGGTTTTTCAGGAAGGTCGCAGTTATTTTGTTCGTTCTTTCCATATTGATCCAGATGACAACTGATATGGCCTTCCTGTGCAAGGGCTGTGAGAGCCCTCTTCGTAGAGTCTCAGAAAACAAGGCCCCAGCTTGGCCCGACACTTACCCTTGGGGGTGAACACCAAGGCTAAACAGGCTGCCCCAGCCACGATATTTGCTGTGGCCCATGGGTAACGGCGCCCGACGCGGTCGATGGTAAGGATGATGATGAGGGCGGCTGGGAACTCGACCAGGGCAGAGTAGAAGAAATCCAGGTAGATGTTGCTCCCTGCGAGGCCCATGTGCATGATGAGGCCCTGGTAGAGAACCGAGCCCGTGAACCTGAGGAAGAGGAGAGCTCAAGTCAGACGGGCGCCGAGAGCGAGGCTTTTCCACTCTCTGACCCACTGCGGTGGCCGACTGTGACCCCAGAACCAGGAGAGGGGGAGAGACAAGAGAACATTCCTGGGCCAAGTTGAAAAGTGATTTACTTAGTAAAACTATATCAGAGTGTTAGCGACTGTTAACGATTTCTCCGTGGTCTCTTAATGCAATTGAGATCAAAGGCTTGATTCTTAATTCCAGTTGTAGGGAACCAGAAGACCCAATGGGTTATAGCCTCTCTCTTGGAGGATTTATCTTCTGCCATGTTGCAAATCACATTTTGACAATGTTTCTAGTTTGGTTGATGGAAAGTGTTCATTGTCTGTAACGGAAAAGATGAGGATAATCGGCAAGAGTCACAATGACCCAGAAAAGGAAAGAAGGTTAACGAGGCCAGATTCCACGGCTGCATCTTCCGTGCCAGGTTGCTACATTAATTCCCGATGAGCTTGGAGTCATCCCAGCACCTCACAGGGAAAGCACAGCGTGTCTCACGGAAGAAGCTGGGCGCAGAGACGACGGCTCAAAGCTCAGAGAGTAACCTCAGTCGGTGGAAACGGTGCAGCTTAGCTGACTGTGGAGCTGGTGGATTATTCTCGCGCTTTATTCTTCTTCGAAAGTTATTATTTTTTTTCCAGGTAGAAAAGAAGAAATAGGGCCCTTTCCTGGCCAATCCCATTCAATCAGGAGAGATGGACACCCACCAGCCATTGATCTATACCGATAGTCCTTAATTTTGACTATATGTTAGAATCACCTGGAGAATTTTTAAAGATATTGATTCCTGGGCCCTTCCCTCAACTCCTTTAGCAGCAGGTGGGCAGGGGTCTGGCTTTGGTGTTTTAAAATCTCCCAGGTGATTCCAAGACGAAGCCAAGGTTGCGAATGTCCTGACCGATGCTTTGGGACCGGAAGCTGATTGCAACATGTGTCTGAGAAAATTGATATTAGGAAAACCTGCTGTAAATGAGCCAACCTTGCTGTCTACACCAACGGCAATTCGGGAACGAGGCTACGCCCCGAAGTCACTCTCATCCCCTCCCTTAATGTGGACGGCTGGGGTTCAAAGAACTTGGAAGGATTTCAAAGTGAAAAATACCCCTTACCAGTTGTACATCAAGATCAGAGTGTGTTTCCTTATCTGTGGGGTTCTGACCAAGTCAAGAAATGAAGGATTCAGCTTCTCCCCGACTTCCTCATCAGGTTGGAGGCTCTAAGAGTAGAAACAATGGGAATGGCTTTTTATATTTCATGACGGTGTGTCCCTGAGTCCCACAGGGAATGGCAAAGGCACCTTCCCCCTGCTGAGTGCTCATCCTGTGCTCGGGACACACATAAGCTTGTTTGATCCTTACGACTGTCTGCGAGGTTAAGTCCTTTGTTTTCCACCCCATGTCACAGAAGAGGAAGACAGGCCACAGGGGAGTCAGGTAACTCAGGCACATCCACGCGGCGACACTACGTAGGTAAAGCGCAGTGGGCTAAGTCGGGGCCCACGTAACAGTGTGTGAAAGACCGAGGAACTGGGGAAGACCCCCTGGCAAGACCAGTACTGACCAGACTTATCCCCGTCACGTGAACTCTGACTTCTGACGAGACAATGGCACATGGGGGCTTTGTCCCCTGACCAAGCTCTACATGGTTTGAAGACCTAAGAATTGGCGCTGTGCCAGTGATTACTGGAAAAGAATGCGTCTTCCAAACACCGGAAACCAAAGAGGAAGGGAAGGAAAAGGGCCCTGAACCCCAAATCCCCTTTCTAAATGTCATGTAACAGCTCAAGGTCGCTATCTTAGCTCCTCGCTCGGAAATGATTTACTCCTGTTCTGACAAAATTTCCTAATAACGTTTCCTCTTTCTCAGCCCCTGTCATATACAGAGGTTTAAATCAAAGGGGGTGAGGTCTACTAAAGGCAAAATGCTGAATGCCTCGGTAACTCGTTCTACTCAAGAAAGCAGGGAGTCACTTAAAACATCTTGGAAAAATTTCTATCCACATTTTAAAAAATTCTCAGAAATTATTGTGCTTGCAAATCTGTTTTAGTGACCCGGGACTCTTCCCTCTGGGGAAAGCCTCCTTCTCTGAGGATGCTGATGGGCACAGGTAAACGAGACGCCAGGTACCGAGGCCTGCGCGGCCAGCACTGTTTTGAGTTGCACGAGAGAGAAGCTCCTCATTTGACTTTTCAATGATTTTTGGTTTCCTTTTAGTTTCATGAAAGTTTTCCATCCAATTTAAACATTGGACCAGGGAACCTACAATCTGGGTACGACAGACACCCGGCGTTGCATATGGCGGCCCCCATGGGTGCTCTTTGTGCTAGAGCGTGGTTCGCCTGCTCCCTCCCTTTCCACTGCTCCCTGGCTTGATGCCGCGGCTGGCTCACCTGCAGAGAGGAGGGCAGAGACTTTCTGTTTTTCTTTGCAATGTGCTTGATGACCTTCATGGCCTTAGCGTTTTTATTCTGGGAGATTAGCCACCTCGGAGACTCAGGAATGCACCTAGGGTACAACACAGGTGTTATCAGTGCCGTGAAGTTGGCGGGGGGGCAGGGGGGCGGGTTCTTATTGAACCCCTGTCCCGCCTGCAGCCATAACCAGATTTCTGGGAGGGATGTCACCCAGGCAGGTGTGGGTGACCTTCTAGGGCTGCACAGCAGAGGAACCATCACCTGGATGAAAAAGCAGCCTACCAGATGGGAGAGGGTATTTGCGAATCATGTATCCGACGAGAGGTTACTATCCAAAATATATAAAGAACTTATATAACTGAATGGCAAAAAAAAAAAAAAAAAAAAAAAATCCAATTTAAAAAATGGACAAAGAATCTGGATAGACATTATTTTTTTTTCCCAAAGAAGAAATGCAGATGGCAGATAGGTACATGAAAACATCAGCAATCAATATCACTAATCATTAGGAAAATGCAAATCAAAACCACAACGAGATATTACCTCATGCCTCTTAGAATGACTATTACCCAAAAGACAAAAAATAGCAACATTTTGTTGGTGAGCATGTGGAGAAAAGAAAATCTTTATGCACTGTAGGTGAGAATATAAATTGGTGCAGCCACTATGGAAAACAGTATGGAAATTCCTCAAAAATATAAATAGAAATGTAATATGACCCAGCAATGCTATTTCCGGGTCTTTATCTAAAGAAAACAAAAACACTAACTCAAAAGATATCTGCGTCCTCATGTTCATTGCGGCATTATTTATAACAGTCAAAATATGGGAACGACCTAAGCGTCCGTTGATGAATGGACAAAGAAAATGTGAAATACATATAAATAATATCGCAGTATTATTTAGCCATAAAAAAGAATAAAATCTTGGCATTTTTGACAACATGGACGGACCTTGAGGGACATTATACTAAGTAAAATAAGTCAGACAGAGAAAGACAAATACAATATGATTTCACTTATATGTAGAATCTACATTATAAAAGCCAAACTCATAGATACAAGGAACAGATAGGTGGTTGTCAGAGGCAGGGGTTGGAGGGTGGGGGGAGGGGGAGTGATAAAGTACAAGCTTCCAGTTATAAAATAAATAGGTCCTGGGGATGTATTGCACACCATGGTGACTGTAGTCGCTAATTTATATTGAATATTTGAAAATCGCTAGGGAGTAGATCTTAAAAGACCTCACCATAAGAAAACATTTTTGTAAAATTGTGCAAGGGAATGCGTGATTCTTTCTTCCTTCAAATGCTGACTGCCACTCAGCCCTGTGCAGGAAGCCGCTGGTCTCCTCTCTAGAGAGTTCCTGGCGGGACCATGGGAAGCAAACCTCAAAGCGGGTGCAGCTGAAACCCCGTCTGTGCTGCGGGGCGGAGAGGCAGGTGCCCTCAGGTGGTGTCAGCTCAGGTGATGCTAATTGTGAAAACTGACGGGGTGGCGGGGTGGACGTGGGAGTATGCAGACAGCCGCGGCGGGGGAGCGAATATTTTACATGGATATTATTCTGAGAGCTGATTTCTTAAAGGAATGAGCTGAGCATTTGAGCTCGGATGATGAGAGAACTGACAAGCCAGACTGCACAGATTGAGCTTGACCTTGTGGGACAAAGGGACCCCCGTTCATCCTTGAGCAGGACTCACGCGCCCCTTGGACCTGCGTCTGGAGAAGACTCGGAGCAGCTGATTCAGGGCGGTTGGGAGGAGAAGGGACTGTCAGAAAGGAGGTGGCAGGACTGCTCTGGTGACAGCTCTGGCATAGAGTCAGGAAGGCCCCAGTTGGGGTCCTTACTCAGGGAACGTTGAGTCTCTCTGAGAGGTGGAGCTCAAGAGGAACTCGGGGTGGACGTTTCCATGGGAGTGTGATGGAGAGAGGGGTCAAGGACAGCTCCTCGGTTAAAAGTGACATCAGGGACAGAAGCGTGGTGTGCTCAGCAGCCCGCAATCCACAGCTTATGGCCCGGGTCCTCTCTGCTGTGACGTTGCGGGGAGAGATTTCTAGGTCACACGTGGCTGGCGTGTTCAGCTCCGGCTGCCTACACTCTGAGGAAGCAGAGGCGGTTTGGCCAACCATTGCCTGAGCTGAAGGGCCAAGAAGAAGAAGAACTTGGGAACCAGGCTGGAGGACGTTAATATTTTGAAGCTCTAGGTGCAGAATTAGAAACAATGAGTAAACTTGACAGGAATGTAAACTATGGCTCAATGAATAGTCTCTTGAACCTGACCTTTGGGTTCTGCAGTTAAATGGCTTGCTCGCTGTAAAGCAAGCATCCTCCGTGACGGGGTTCAGTGGAAGCTGGTAATCATCTACTAGGGGTGCTGCTATGGTCCCTAGGCCCTGGGCAGGAAGCTGGGCAGGAGGGCCCTTAATGTCACCTGACCTTGAAGAGTGACAGCCTAATGGGGCACACAGTCAGGTTATGCAATGTCACGTGGACAGCTGATCCAATAAGCAGTGAGATGTGAGGGCTACAGGGATGTGTGTGCAAAGCCACCAAGCGGGGGACAGAGGCCCCGCCTGGGCAGGCTGACCAGGGGAGGTGAGGCTCGCACGGGGTCCCCCTCCTGCTCATTTTCTCTGAATGATCTCATCCATCCCCATAGTGACAGCAAAGACGTGAGCTTCGTCTGCATTTCCGACCCTTAGGTGTATCTGCCCCTGGATAGCGGCACGTCGAAGTCCCAGCTAACATTCCTCATGTCGATGCTCACCGCATCTCTCTCCTTCCACACCCACCTCTCCTTCTGCGTTCCTCATGTCTCTGACCGATGTCCCCGCCAGCACGCAGACACGCCGCCTACACGCCGGGCGCCGTCCGCTCGGCACGTCCTCTCTGAACGTCCTCGTTCCGTCTGTCACTGAGCTCCATCATTGCCACCTTATTAATATCATTTATAATTTTTTCCTTTTCCTTCCTACAACTTCTGTCGTCATCCGGGCCCTTATCCTCTGTAGCAAGGATCATGGCAACAGTTTCTCGCCTCATCCCCTTGTCTCCATTCTTCTGCCAAAACCCCTGTTTCCTACTCTGCGTCTTGAGTGATCTTTTGAAAATATCGCCCCATCGTGGAGCTGGCAGAATTATAAGTCGATTCGATGCGATTCTATTGGGTAACGGTGGCAGGAAGAGGTGCTTCAGAGGTGGTCAGGACTTGAATAACAGGTGGGCCTTTCCATTATGCTAAAGCAGTTGGCCTTTATTCTGCGGGGGACAAAACTAATGAAAGACTTTTAAGCTGGAGAGTAACATGTGGAACTGGATGTTTAAAAGGCAGCGAGAAGCATGGGTTAGAGGCCGGTAAAGCGAATGCCGAAGACACCAGTTCTGAGTCTGTCGCAGGAATCCAGGCAAGAAACTGCGAAATCTTAACGGGAACAGGAAAAAAGGGGGCGGGGGCGGAGACAGAAAGGAGGTAGAAATGGGTATAGGAGGGAGCTAAGGGCCGCTCTCAGAGTTCCGCTGGCTTTTGCAGAAGAAACAGGCTTCCTGGGAAGGCTGAGATGTTTAATTCTTGGCCAACCGTGGGAAGAACAGGGGGATGCGTGCAGCAATGAGATACGCAGGTTCGCTGCATGGGAGAGAGATTTGGCTGATAGGCCGGCACCCCTTTCCCTTTATTTCAGGTAACCCCCTCATCAGGAGTTCTGATAGTTTCTGTCTTTTCTGCTGTTCTCCATGGCGACACCCATATTTCACTTCCCCTGGGAGCTACGACTCACTGGCATGGTCTGTGCGGCGTGCCATGTTGGCTGTATGCGAGGTAAAGACCGCCGTGACTGACTGGGGATGTCTGCTTTGGGAATGGATATGGGGAGGTGACATGGTGCCACGCTTCGCCTCCTCCATGCCCAAGTTTCCTCCGAGGAGAGGCAGAGTAAGCACAGTGATATCGTCAGTCTCTTCAGAGGGTATCACAGCCACTAGAAGCTGGTTTGGACACCACGTAGATAACGTCACAATGAAAGATCAAGTTACGCAACTCGTAAGCGGAGAGTGAAGGGACATTCGATTTCCAGAGCAGGGTGGGGACAGGTCGACGCGCTTCGTTTTTATCCCTGAGACGGGGACCTGAGCTTCCTCCAAAACGGAAGAGTGAAGAAAGTCTTAGGATTCAGAAGGATGGCGTGCATTAGGGAAGACAGAAATGAAATATTTCAGTTTCTTTCCTTTGTGCTCCAAATGGACTTACCAATAATAGAGCAAGAAGCAGAAGTTGGGCAGAGTGACTGTGAGCTGCAAAAAAAAAGCGTAGGCCGCGCCCGGGAGCGCCAGGAGCCCAGTCGTATACGCCATTTGGTAAAGGATCCCCACTAGTTTCCGGTGGCTCGGCCCGACCAACTCTGTAACTGCAGAGAGAACACACGTGTCAGTGCAAATCCGTGCCACTGACTTGGCTGTCCAGCTACGGGAAAACTAGAATGCCAACCTAAAAAGAGGCAGTCCAAATTCTAGAATTTTCTATACAGCTCTCTGAAAATGTAAAAACGTTCATTGGGGGCCTACTTTGTTGTCGTGTTAATGAATGTAAAATCTTATAATCCCAAAGTAGATAGAGGGAAAGGCCTGCCACCATGAGCAAAACGTTTGATTTGTAGAATGATTTCAAGGACAGATGAAATCGTATTTCAGATGCATGGAAAATTTTGACCTAGAGTAATAAGGCGGTGATCATTTAAGACCTGAATAAGTGAATCAAACTTCAAATTTAGATGGTTGGTGATTTTTTTTTTGTAAATAAATACCTCGTTTTCTTTCATGAATTAAACATTTTCTTGGCAATCCTGTTCATGGGTGTAAGTGGTTTAAAAACCTAGCAGTGGGTTTCAAGCCGATTGGAATCAGCTAGCACTGGCTTCAAAAATGGATTGTTAAATTTTGTAGAATTTTGCAAGCTGGTTGCTAAACCCACCGGTATCTTAAAATCTGTCATGGTGGGAGACTTTACAACTCGGAAACCGGAAAACACTATAAATCGGGGTTTTTATTTTCCAACAGCCAGTTTATGGGCACTCCACTGCACATGGTATAATAATCGGCGTTATCCCACCCCGTGACACCGTGGCAGACGTGTGAAGTCTGTGGTACGTGAATTTAGGGATAGTTATTTTTCTATCACAAACATACTCGAATTGAAATCTCAGATATTCTGTGAGCCACAGAGTTTTTGTTTTAAATTTTTGGTAATCGCATTAAGGACTTCGACCCTTTGTAAACCAAGTAGAAATGCATCCTAAAGATGTTTCTGTCAACGACTGTGAATAATCCAGAAGTATTTTTAAAACAGAGTTATACAAAATTGTTCAAGAGCATAGTCAACAGAAAAGTCTGTCTTTCAAAGTGATGGATGGATGGCTCTGAGGGTGGTGGGGTGGGAGGAAGCCCAATGCCAAGGGTACCCCAGGACACTCACAGGGACTGGAAAAGGAATGAACAGGAGGAGGCGGAAATGAACTATTGCCGAAATGTAAATTTCTACAGCAGAATGCTACATAGTATATATTCTAGAAACCAAATCACTGGTCGAAGAATTGCGTCCATTGATTCCTTCGCTGACGACACGTCGTTAGAGGCTCGTGACAGTATTAAGCGCCATCTTCTCTTTATTTCACAGAATCCCCTTAATTAATTTGGCAGGTAACTTTTTAAGCTCACACATTCTGGTTCTCTGTATGCAGCGAGAGTTTTATTATTGCAATTTCAAAGTGTTCCTCTCTCTGCGTGTGGCCGCCGTTTGAATGTAGCCAAAGGGAAAGTAATGATGGAATCAGCCCCCAGGATCTAATTACAGTGGTGATTTTTCTTAATATTGCTTTAGAGATGCTGTGCTGTGAGAATTCAAATATTCTCCTGTACTCCAGGGAGCTGAAGTCTCACTCTGGCTACTAATGAGTAGGACGTAACTGGTCCTCCAAATGGCTGAGAAGCCCGGATTGACGACAGCGCTCATTCTCATTTTTCTCGTGTATAAATTGAGGACAACGGTGGTTTACTAAATGGATTTATGCAAAGTATTAGAGTCCCTTATAAACCCAATATATCTCTCATCATTGAATATTATTTATATTATCTAGGCCTGGTAGGCTAGATTTTTCTCTGAATGCAACACCCCAGGGAACAGAAAATGCAAATTCTTAAGGAGTTATATAAGGATCTGGATGGCAAACGCTGACCCTCATTTCTGACTTCGTTGTTTTCTTTATAGAGAAATGCAGAATGAGTCGATTGAAAAGATTTTAGAAATTCTTTTGATACAGAGAAAAAAACTCTCTCGACATTGTCTTGAAGCTGAGTTCATTTTTCCTCACAGCGACCCCCCACCTGACTGTACTTTGGCAGCGATGACCCTTTGTTCTCCCAGCTGCAATCACAAGCATTCTTACTCAGGGTGTAGCCTATTAACCAGCCTGCCTTGCTGACCAGTCCTTGGATCAAGCGAAAGATCAACATCCACGTGTAGGTTGGGGAAACGGCCATGAGAACTCCAGATGTAGCGTTTATGAAGATTGTCACCAAGAGGCAGGGCTTACGGCCAAACCTGCAAGGAAAAAAACAAAGAGAGACGAAAATTAGATTAGCTGCATGAGGGTTGTAGGTAACTCAGGGAAGGATGGAAATCTAAAGTGGGGGGTCAACTCTGAATTAGGGACATTCGAGAGGCACGGATTAATATCCACCAAGAGAGTCTGACTTCCGGGCGGTTTGTTCTAGATTTTCACCAGTGCGCTACATGTGTTTTAAGCACAGTAGCCCCGTTCGTCCTGGGACTAGAGCACCGTCTGTCCCGTACTGCGGAGGGCTTTCAGGGAGAGGGTGATTCTTCCAGTTCGCCCAGTGCTAAATGCCCTAGGGGCCTCTCTATCACCACATGAGCTGGGAGCTTTGCACGACCAGGAGTTCTCACTTTAGAGAAAACAAAATTCAGTGTCCAGTGCACTGCCCCGCTCAATTTTAACGCCGTTTCTGGACTTTGTGGTATTTGCATGTCTCCATGGAACAGCCTTTTGTGTCTCGCTGTCCGTCAGTCATGTCACCTATCGTCTTCCCATCGGGCCTTTGTTATGGAGAACCCTAGAAGGGTGGCTTCTACACAGTTTTATGCGAGAGACTCAGGTTTCATCAGTGTAGGAACCTGGAGAGTGTCTCAGGACACAGAGCAGAGGAAAATGTGGAAAGCTGGCTTGAACTGGTCTTACCGCTTGCTGTGGTGTCGGGTGAGTTGTTCGACCTTTCTCAAGTTCTTCGTCTGGAGGAGACCTATCCGACCCCGGTGACAAGGGGATTGAGTGAGGTATTCCGTGTAAAGAGCTTGGCCCAAGGCTTCGTTCTGCCTTCCCTCCCCCGCCCCCTTCCTTCCATTTGCAAAGCCGGCTCTGGGAAAGTTGAGTTGGAGCACAGTACGAAATCTTTACATTTTCATTAGGATCTCCTGGTTCTGTTCGAAAAGATGCCCTGATCAGCTGTTAGTGGATATTTAAAAATTCTTCAGAGAGAGCAATGCTTTACTTCATCTTTTTTTTACTTCAAACTGAATGGTCAGTGTTTTGTGTCATTAACATTGTCCCTTCATTGGCGGCTAGATGGTTTGTGATCACGGCTCTTCTATTTTTTTATTATTAAACGTTAAAAAGGTTTTTTTTTCAATGACAGTTGACCTTCAATATTAGATGAGTTTCAGGTGTACAGCCCAGTGGTTACATATTTACACAAGTTGTGAAGTGATTCCCCTGGTAAGTCTAGTGCCCACCGGACACCTAATTGTTACAATATTATTGACTGTATTCCCTATGCTGTACTTTACATCCCCGTGACTATTTTGTAACTACTAATTTGTACTTCTTAATCCTTTCCCCTTTTCCACCCAGCCCCCCAACCCCCCTCTATCGGGCAACCATCAGTTTTAGACAGCTTTGTTCTAGTGACCCTTTCAATGCTAACGGACCATTTGAAAATAACCCACAGCATCGTTAATAATTATTTGGGAAATTAATGCTTTAAATATGAAATTTAATGATCAAGCACTCTGATCAGTAATGAATGTAAACGACTAAACTTCTTAAAACCCTGTTTTGACCACGTTGTTTCTTAATTCTCAGTCACTATTTCCACATAATAAATATACACCCTGTTGCTTTTCATCAGAGCCTTCCAAAGCCACATCCAATGTAACTTTTAGACTTTCTTCCCACATTCTTCTACCCAAACCCCTTTCTTTACCCTAGAGGGTTTATAAACATGTGCTCAATTGATAATTCTTCAGCTTCCAAAGCCGACTCAGGCATGGCCTAAAACATCGGTCACCCTCCTGCAGACGGACAAAATCCAGTGGCCGATGAGAGGGGACGACGAGTCACCATTTGAAAGTCAGGGTGTAAAAACCTTCCAAAAATCAAATCTGTGATGTAGAAAAGCCTCGCTGGAAGATACGTTCCAAAGATATGATGCTATTAAGAAAAATAAGGCACGGCTGGAAGGAGTTTCAGAGCTCTGGAGTAGTGGTTTGAGATTTTCTCCCCCTGCACAGAAGCCCTTAAGCAGTGAAATGAAAACAAAGAGAGAAAACAGAGAGGTGGGTGGGATCTGGTACTGCTGGCTTCTTAAGTCCTGTAGCTACTTGCCATACAGAATGAGACCCAGGGCTATGAATGTCTCCTGGGAATGGCAAGAAATGCAGACTCTCAGGTCCACTCCAGACCCACTGGATCGGAATCAGAATTCTAACAAGGTTTATGTGCGCGTTAACACTGGGGAAGCCCTGCTTTCATTTCGTCGAGCATTGGTGTCTTCATCTGCAAACTGTGGATAATCGAATCTCCTTTCGAAGGCTGTTACAATCGTAACTGAAATGTAACACACGAGGATGCCCCATACGGTGACTGGCACATAGTGTGTACTGAAGAACTTGACTTAGAACCTTCCACATAGTTGAGTAAGTTTGACTGTGACCCACTGGGACCTGATTCTGCTTGGATCTAGTTCCACCGTGAAATCCAGCCTGTGTGATGCTGGCTCTCAAGAGCTGGTTTATTAGATTTTCAGAAAATGTGTGAGCTAATTGTTAAACACAGCCATTATTAAAAATTAAATTATACACTTACGATTAAATAAATTATATTAAAAACAAGTGTAAGAAATATTAAAAACGTATTGCTTTCTAATCGTTTTACTGTGTTTGACCATTATGAGGTTATTTACGCCTATCTGTTGTCTGTATGGTGAGAATACCATATGATAGTGCATATTTCTAGCCAACTCTGTGTTTGGTGACCTACTTTAGTAGCTTACAATGGACCATAGTGGGAGTATTTATACCATGGAAATCAGCAAATGCTACAAATTGAGGCATTTCCCCTTAGAGAGTCAGTTGTCAAACATTTACAGCATGCCACTAAATATAGCACTTATAATTACTGATCATTAGAGTAAAAAATCTGGAATTGGTGAGAGATTTATTTTTTGGGTCAGGTGGTACTCAAAATCATTCTTTAGGAGGTTATAGGTGATGAAATAAATTAGATATCTAATAAACAATTTACTTTCAAATTCGCTAACATATGTTCTTGGTTTCTACCCTCCCTCCCTCCCTTCCTTCCTTCCTTCCTTCCTTCCTTCCTTCCTTCCTTCCTTCCTTCCTTCCTTCCTTCCCTTCGTTTGCAAAGCCGACCTTCAGAAAGTTGACTTGGTATAAGATTCAGTATTCTTATTTACAACTTTTTCATAATTTCCTCCTGGTTTTCAATTAAAAGACATCCCAATCAGCTGTCAGTTCATATTTTTAAAATTCTTCATAGAAGACAATCTATTTTATTTAATGTGGGTTTAATTTGTAGCATAAAATGGGTTTCCATGAGATTCTTGTATAAAATCTGAAAACTGTTCAGAAATAGCATTAAGTATGCAAAAGACAATTAATTGCCTTTTTTTTTTTTCATGCTATGGCGGTTCCCTTTTGCTCACTCCCACAAGCACATAAAAATAGAATAGAGGGAGGAGCAATGACCAATGAAACTTCAGACAGTTTAAGAAAAAAAAAAAATCCAGCGACACGTACACAGCTTTTTTGAGAAGAATAATGAGCAATCAACTTTACATAGGAGATTTAAACGACGTGAAGGAAATAATGAGGTCATCCAAGAAGGTGGATAATTGATGGGATGATGAGTGGGATGCGCTGTCAGTGGAGAGCTAGAACCTGACACCTGCTCTTTGAGTGAGATGAGAATAATCAACTCATTGGTTTAACCGGCTTCGGGGCTCAGTCACCTATTTGCTGACTTCCGTCCAGGTGAGTCGAATGTTAGTATGTGCACCTTGCCGTGGAGGAGGAGGTGAAGAGGAGCCAGGGGGGCCAGATGGCCACACACCTGAGCAAAGTGGACTCTAGACTACCCCTCGTCAAGGTGTCTCTCCTGACTTTAGGGGTCATCTCCAAACAACTGTCCTCAGTGGTGTGGCCGTAAAAATCAAAGCAAAATACCTTCCTCTTCATCTCAAGTTTCCCACACAGAGTCCCAGGGAGAGCTTTTGAAGAGAGGCTGAACAGACACTTATAGAAATGGTGTGATGGATGGAGCTGCCTGTGGCCCAGGGTCTCAACTGTCCCCCCAGTCCCCGCCTCTATAGTGGGCTGGGCTGTGAAAATGCGGAGGCCCCTGGGGTACGATAGATTAAGCCATCCTTACCAATCTTTAACACGCTTGCAAGTTTTAATCCAGCCTGCCAATATAATATAATCAGAGAAAATGCTCTGTTTACATTTAATATTATAATCACAGGTTTGGGTTTATCTATATCCTAGATATAGTTGGGGGGCAATAGGCATAAAGTATATTTACTTTACCATTTGTTTGCCTTTAAAATTACATATATTTATACATCGGTAACTCACTAGGTGACTGATAATTAAAGAGATTGACGCCGTCCAGAATGCTGAGCAGTGCCTGTCACGTGGAGAACACGTCACAGTCAGCATGAAGAGTATTGAATAATTAGCCCTGATGGCCAACTTTTCTAAAGTGCTCATTAAGTTAAAGCAAATGTTTCTGTTCCTTTCCCTTTGAGGACTCCTAAAAATATCTAACTGGTCATTGACAGAGTAAAGATGCAGGTGATAAGGGACTCTCAGCACAGTGAGCCTGGGATTCTCTAACGATGGCTGATAAAAGACATGGGGCTGGCTAGGTTAGACTGAGTCCCTGAGTATTAGCCACCGAAGACAAAGACCTTCTGCGAGGACCATCCGCTGGCCATTCCATGTGGTGCAGTCTTTCCTTACCACCCAGGGACGCCGACATTCGGGACGTGGACAGTTACCTCTCTCAGTGTAAACAGACCCATTTCCGTTTTACCGAATTCCATCCTGGGTTCCATACCTGGAGTTATACCTGGCCTCGGGCCCCAGTTCAAGAATCCTGCAATCCCCCCGGGCTACGGTAAGGGCAGCAGGATTAGATTATGAGAGGCCAGCAAAGGCCAGCGGAGCCCTGAAGGCTTAGGACCAGGTGGATGGCAGCGAGGCAGAGGATGGGACTTGCAAAAGGGATCAAATCGTCTATTACTCTTCCTTCTGACTCGAGGCTTCTGCATAGTCCCCAAGGAAACACTGCCGCCTAATGTCGAAACACCCCTCCGTGCCCGGAGAATTGGAAAACAAAGGCATCGGTCAAAAGTGTCCCAAGCAGCGGCGAAAATCTAAGATTGTGAAGACAACTGAAGTTAGACCAGGCAGTTGTAGTCTGTGTGACCTGGAAAAGGATGGCATTCAACCAGGGACAGGTGAACCCAAGTGCTTTCAGAAACCGTGGCACCCACCTGTCTGCTGTGTAGCCGATACCCATAGACCCGATAAAAAATCCTAGGTTCACAGCTGACTGAAACAGATCCAGCATCCAGGAGTTGGCACACACTAGGTTAAACTGCCGAGAGGCAGAGTCAGGAGAGAGAGAAAACAAAAGCCCGTTAGATACACCTTGGCCTGAGGAACTCATTACGTATCCCTTGGGGCTGAAAGGTAATAAACCCACCGTTTTCTCACCATTACATTACTTTTCCTCTATCCAACGGAAAGATCTGTCCCACAATCTATTTAGCATTCCATCCGGAGGTATGTCATAGGCTA
The DNA here is from genome assembly GCF_000325575.1 of Pteropus alecto. Classification (NCBI taxonomy): domain Eukaryota; kingdom Metazoa; phylum Chordata; class Mammalia; order Chiroptera; family Pteropodidae; genus Pteropus; species Pteropus alecto. The sequence continues at coordinate 5,221,139 of NW_006438073.1, forward strand.
AACTACTGTTGGCTGAATCAGCTGAAATCGGGTAATTACTCCATGTATGTATGACACCATTTCCTTTCTAATTTTAAATCACAGAGGCAAATCGGTGTGCGAACAGGATGCAGGTCATCCTGCCTGGGGAAGTGGGCTATTCCGAGTCTCTCTGCTCTCTTTAATAGCTGGGGATTAGGAGCGTCTTGCTAGGGCTGTACATTTGCTGTCATTTGGAACAAGAGGCAGCGTCCGAGGAGGAACAGGTGTTGGCCTGGAAGTCAGGAGATCTGGTTTCTAGGGCTGACTGCTAGCTCTCTCTGTGGCCTTGAGCAAAAGTTTTCTCTGCTCTGGGCCTCAGTTTCCTTACCTCTGTATGAAGGACGAGATTAGCCATGCTGTAAGCCTCTTAAAGTGGCGTGGTGTTAAATCTGTGATCTCCCACATTTCATGTAACTGTTAGACCAGAGGTCCCTAACCTTTGTGGCACCAGGGACCAGTGCTCTTATGAGAATCTAATGCCTGATGATCTGAGGCGGAGCTGAGGTGGTGATGCCAGCACTGGGGAGCGGCTGCAAATACAGATGAAGCTTCGCTCACTCGCCTGCTGCTCACCTCCTGCTGTGTGGCCTGGTTCCTGACAGGCCACAGACTGGTACCAGTCCTTGGCCTGGTGGTTGGGGACCCTTATGTCAGACCACTTTAGATCGTTAAAAAAGAATCCAAGTGTTTCTCTACCTAAATGTCTGTTTATACAGCATATCTTCACGTTTTCCAAGCAGTCTTTCTTTTTAAATTAAGCTAGACAACTAGCTTCCTCCGCATTTTCAGAGTAATTGCGTCCCCCCATTTTGCTTTACCTATAATAAAAGCAAGACTCTATTTTTTCTTTATATTTAGTGAAATGAACCTTCACAATTAGATGTTAATGTTGACTGTAGTTTTTAATAACATAATAGTACCCTAGCATAAGCTCCAACCCCAAATGGTTTTATATAAACACCTTGAGCGAATTAAATAGAGAAAAATAGTCATTAACACAAAAGCATGTCGTGTCACCGTTCAGTAAATTTCACAGCTTTGGGGCATGTCGGGGGAACGATGGGGGAGGAAGGGCTTCCCGAACAAGAAGAGTCTTGAAAATTTTCCCTTTCCTGGCATTATTTCCAGGAATTCTCACATGCTTTAGCTTGTTTTTTACTGCTGAGAGTTGCAGAAATAAGAATCCATGTCTGAATTTGATCAATTTTTAACTAATTCGCTCACACTTCAGACATGTTTTCGTCAGAAACTAGGATTTTACAAGATACTTGAGTCGAAGAGCACATGTGGGCCTTACTGGCTTCTTCCTTAAGAAAAGCTGTGCTATTTGCTGCTCTGTCCTTTTTAAGTCCTGCCTCACTCACCTCGGTCACGATGGAGGAGCCGGGCGTGTCGTACACCCAGCC
>NW_006438073.1:5222713-5227041 GCF_000325575.1 Pteropus alecto
TTCAGCTCCTCCGCCAGGCTCCAGCCGCATCGCTGGCTCAGCTCGGCCACGCCCGGGCTCAGGCAGCGGTGGTCCGGGGTGAAGGCCAGGAACACGATGCCCACGTAGACGGGGGCGAACAACGCCGAGAGCGGAAATAAGAAGAAAAATATTTGTTTCTGGAAAAAGCGAAATTCCCCTACGTGCTCTAGAATGTCATCCACCGTCGGCATTATTATGGGAGGCAGGAGAGGACTTGATGCTTCTCTCTCTGCTGCTGCAAAAGTCCCCCGGAGAGGCTGCGGCCAGCTCAGCACAACTCTTGATCAAAAGTCAAAGGGCGAGCACGAGTTTACTTTAGAAAGAGAGCAGCCTTTGGTCCAGAGCTGTCCGCGGGTCGGGCTGAGCTCCGGCCACACCGCTGCGGTGGGGGCACGTCCTGCCGCCCCGCCGAACTGCCCTGGGCCAGTAACAGGGCGAGAGGTTGTGTTTATTGTAACATCACTCTCGGCGAGTGTGTCGCCACCTCACAGCAGCACCGCAGACAATCCTTCCTCTGTCCCACTCGATGAGAAATCTGAGCCCTTTCACGTGTCGCAGGCCAGTTAATCTTTCCTGAGTGAACTGAGTGTCCGGGGAATTGATATATTCACACCTCGGCCCCCCGCAGCCCACCGTTCCTCCCAGGTGCCGCAGAGAACACACACGCTTTCGGCTTCGCTCGCCCGGCGTCATGGGAGTCACCGTCTCGGGTCAGAACCCTTGTCTGCGTTCAGGGCCTCTCTGCAAACCTCAGCGGGCACGCTCGCGGCCCGGTTTCCTGCCGGATTTAATGATTCTGCCTTTTAAAGAACACCGGTTCTTGCTTTGCAATCTCAAAGTGTCCTTCCCTGGACCGGCTTGTGAGGAACGATGCTCCCCACACGCACAGGGCAGGCTGAGTGCAGGCCGGAGTGCGCGCACTCTGCTGTGTTTTTGTCCTAGGTATTCCCGCCAGGGGGCCGGGGCTGCTCTTGAAGGATGGCATGGGGCACATACAAATGCAAGAGAAACACCAGGCTGACTTCCTGGTGGGCAAGGGGTCCTGCCTGCGGTGGGACGATGCCATGCAGGGAAGGTGGCCTGTGGATAGATCTGCACGTTAAAATCCCAGAAATTTAGTCCACTTTCCTTTCTTCTTTGTCTCCTGTTGACTCGCCAGTGGGTATGCTAGCTCGGGTCAAAGGGCACTGACTCGCGGAGCCCTCCTTCCTCCTGCAGCTGCAGCTTCTTGTTTTCTTAAAAAAGTGAGCAGCGGGGTGCCCTTGGGGCCCGTCAGCCCCTGCTGCGCCTCTGCCTGGCTCACAGAGGTGCTCCTCTCGGTGGTGACAGGACGAGAGGGCCTCTGCCACTGCCGGCCCCAGTTTGCCGTTGGCTAAGTGAGTGGATTCAGACTACAGAACAGAGAGTTTGGGGGAGCATTTCTGGTACGAAAGTTATGGTTACACATCTTAGCCATGCAATTATACCCACTCACTAGTGGATAGGAGAAAATGAAACGAATTAGAACCGGATTAAATTTCTGGTTCTACGGTGAGTCTTCACTTAATGTTCTCAATGGGTTCTGCCACTTTAAGCAAAACAAAGTATAATGAAACCAATTTTACCATAAGCTAAACAAGAGTTAAGTTCCTAAGGCATCTCATCAACATTATGATGAAATGGTGTTTAGTGAAACAATGTTGTTCGAGGACCTATCATACCTTGACTGGCCAAGGCCAAGGCCAAGAGTAGGCTGTGGTAACGAACCATCACAAGCTGACAATGGCGCCATTCTTCTAGAAAGCTGTGGCTCATTCTGGAGCCATCTTGGAGAGCAGGAAAGATTTACGGAGAGCTGAGGCCCTGACGATGGCCGCACATGGCACACGTGGGTGTGGCCATGGATGTGGAGACGCTTTCCAGTTCTTTGCCCAGGAGCTCTCTAGATGCAGGGATGTTTTTCCAAAAACGAAGAGTCATTAATAAAATAAAAGGCAGATAAATAATGTTAACCAGCAAAAACATAAGGCAAAGTTGAACAAGAAATTACATCTTTAACTTCCGCTTCAAGGAAAAGAGAGTCGATGTATTATTTTTCTCTATTCTCCCCCCTGAGTACAACAACCTGGAGAAGATTATAATATAATTATAAGATGATCGAACAGTGGAGAGAGGAGGCTGCCCGACCAGGGACCCCGAAGAGTGACTAGGTTGGGGCTTTTCTTCCTGCCTCTGAGAACCCAGGCTTGGTGCCTGGGAAGTGACGAGCCAGAAATGCCAGCGGGAGCAGATGTCACAAGCCCCGACAAACTTTGCTCCCTGCAGATTTCCAGGAACGAGTTGGAGCTTCTCAATGATCCCTGCGGACAGCTCTGTTTTCTTTTCTTGTAAGCATTTTAGGTCAGCCTCTTGTCAGCCACAAATGATCGTGGTCTCTTTGAATAATCTGAGAGGAACTCCGGAACACCATGAGACGGAACGCTGCTTTCAAAGCCGCCGTCTGCCATTCCGCAGTGCGATTTACTCACCTGAACACGTGTGCTGAGCGCCACGGACATTATCCCCCAGCTGGGAACCATCGGCAGGGACGTGCTGTCATCTTCTGTCACATGTGTGTGTCCTGAGACAAGGGCATCAACACAGCCACCCAACCTTGCAGGTGGCCTGCTTTATTGCTCGATGTAGCTAATTAACAGAAAAATCCCATCTTCTCTAACTCTAGTGCCCATCCCTGGGTCCTGGCCCAGTTCTCCTAGAACTGCGAGCATCAGACTCCTTCCTCTCTGAGGTGACACCTGTCCTGTGATGGAGACTTAGAAGCGATGCCTTGGCTGACCTGAGGAGACTGAGGCTGCCTCTGGTTGCTCCTAGGGGTTAAACGTGACTGTCTGTGGCTTCGGGCTTAGGACCATAACTTCCACCTCCGGCCTCTTCTCTGACCCCAGGCCCGATGACCAAAACCAGAGGGGGACAGGCAGAGTGCCCCCACCTGTGGCAGAGAGCACGGTGGGCAGAGGCGAAGAGGCTCACGTCTGCTGATCACTGCCTCTGCTCCAGGCAGTCTCGGAGGAGCTGCGCCCCGTGACACCCATAGAAATCCCTGTGGGGTACATGTAAGTGTTCCCATATCACAGACGAGGACACCCAGGACCAGAGCAGTTTAGGGACTTCCCAGTGTCAACCAGCCAGTTAAAGATGAGTCGGACCCTGAGACAAGTGTGCCCCGCACTTCCCCTGCCTTCTGTCATTCACCAGAAGTGCTGTGGGGGTGGGCGAATTTAAAAGTAACCAAGGTCACAAAATTGGCCTCTGCTGCCAGGGACCCAGAGGCGGTTCTGACTGTCTCTTCCTAGGAAATTTTACAAATGCCTGAGCCCTGGATTTGGCTCACTGGTCCGTTTCAAGACACCAGATCTTCACGCCATGAGCAGGAGAGCACCAGGTGAGAGGTGGAAAGAGCTTTGCTTGCCAAAGGAAAATGATGTTGAAATCCGCAGTGAATTGCTTATAAAGACGATCAGATAAGGAGGAGGCGAGGCCGCAGATCACTTACAGCACTCTGTCCGCCCATTCTGACAAACTCGCCCAGGAGCCAAGCCCAGAGCATGGTTGGCATAAAACCCACCCTCCTCCGGTGAGGGACTCCATGGCGCCTGCAGCAAAGCCCCTTGAGCACTGAGCAGCCGGAGAGGAGAAAATGCAGAGAGCGGGGAGCTCAGTGATGCAGCTGACGCACAATTCGAATCCGATCTCTTGTGCACTTGGTCACTCCACCCGGGCCAGTTGCTCACACATTCAGAAGGGTGACGAGAGGCTAATCTGAACCAGTGCTGCACAATCTTTTAATCCAGGTAATCCGATGAGTCATTGTAATCGATGTGGGAAGCATTTCTCAATCTTTTGTCAGGCATCTTTGCTATGTAAATAAATGTTGTCCCTAGAGTCTATCTTCTGGCAGCACTGAGGGTGTGGTTCAGGTGGGCCGTTAGACCTGTGAATTCCACCCAGTGACAAGCCACGCATCGGGTCGACAGGGCAGAGGCAGGTGATCTGTCAGCAGCCACGTGTTATGCAGGACGTTAGCAGTAGGTACCTGATTTAGTGAAAAGGTACAGCGCAGCCTCAGATGCTGCGCCTCAGGCAAGCTGGAGCCCAGCCGAGGCGAGGATGACGGAAATGCTTGCTGTGTCACCTGAGCCCACTTCATTGTGGACATGGCTGATGGCCAGAAAGAGCTTCTTCATGTTGCATCAGGATTCGTCTTCCAGAATCTTCCACAGACTGGAACATTATTCTCTTTTAGGGCCAGATAGGTTAAGTTAAAACTT
>NW_006438073.1:5227076-5227438 GCF_000325575.1 Pteropus alecto
TCTCTTTTCAAATAAGCATCCCAGCTGCCCAGAGAGCAGGTGTGCTATTGTCCTCACCCCTAAGGACAGCCCGCCATGCCCCTGGTTTCTCTCTCCCCTTGGCACGAGGGGTCCAGGACTGGCACACCACCCCGGTGGGGCCCGCCCCGTGTGCTGTCGAGCCAGCAGTGGTCACTTCTCTGGCAGGGATGCGGCTGTCGCCAGCAGAGGACTTGAGTCCTCGTCAGCCTCGTCCCTTTGCTATGACCATCCCGCTGTGAAGACTGTCCCACTGATGGAGGCTGCGGAGTACCGATCGGAGCTGAGCTTGGGGCTTCCTTCATCGATGAAATCGCCTGTTTATTTCTGTTGGTTCTGTTTTC
>NW_006438073.1:5227478-5230313 GCF_000325575.1 Pteropus alecto
ACTCGCCATGTTATCAGGAGGCCTTCTTACGAGGCGAACCAACCCCGTTGGTCCACGGCCCCTGCAGGCGGCACCTCCCTCTCCTCTTACACACTTGGCCTCCACACCCAGACTAGAAGCTCTGGGAGACACGAAAGGCCTGGACCCTGCCCTTTAAAATACAAGACACATGTCTGACACCAAACCACAAAGGCAACCAGAGGACTTCACAGGCTTAATTCAAAGAGCTGCAGGGAAAAATCATCTTTTAAAAGAACCAGACATTTAATCACTACGTTTTCTTCCTCACAGATGGCACTTGTCTTTAAAGGCTGTATTATTCCTTATGCAACACTTAGCTCCGTCTCTGGCTGGGCCTTGGGCTTTCAAGTCAGCTGAGGCATGCGGCTTAGACAGGTTGCAGACCTTCAGCCTTCGGAACCCTTTGATGTGGCAGCTCGGGACCTTCACGTGGTTTTATTAGCCAAAGGAAATGCCCTATTAATATCCGAATACAATTAGAGCTCCCATGGGCATTTAAATTCTTCAAAACCCAGGAGCGAGTCAGCTTGATTGGACCATTTTCCTCAGAGATAGTGAACCCAATCGGGACAGAACAGGCGAGTGCTGCATGGTACCACTGGACCCTGAGAAGAGAAGAATTTTTTAAGATTTTGGTTTCTGTAATTCTCAGTTTAAATTTTTTTTTTTTTTTAGAGTTTGGATGGATGACCAGTTTCCTCTTTGACCAAGTCACCCTTTCCTGGGACCGTTTGTCCAGAGAACTGAGGATGACAGCCTGTGATCCTCTCATTGGCTTATTCTGCCAGGATTTCCACACTGGCGTGTGGGCCAGTGTCACAGGGATACATAATACCAGCGTCAATTAATCCCAAAGTGATCGAAGGAAAAAACCAAAAAAAACAAAAACAGGTGTCAGAAACAGTTTGTAACCCACGGCAAAGCCTAAGCTTCACCACTAGAAGTGTGATGATTCCAGATGAAGAAATATGGTAACACAGGAAGGGCCCGTGGCACTTAATTTTTTTTGTAATTTCAGCTTGGAGCAGGGATACAGTAGATGAAGGAGATAAGTACCTCTTTGGAAAAATTGCTGATTCCAGGTCGGGGGAGAAAATAAACACGATGAGTTGGGACATTCTGTTGAGCCAGAAAATAAGAAAGTTGAGATGACCGGTCATATTAAATGGGCAAAGGGACCACCTGAAGATGCTTCCACTGGCCTCAAACGAGACAGATGAGCATCCGACAGAATAACAGCTGCAATGAATTAAAACACATGAAGTGTATCTTAAAAATCTATGAATTCATATTGTTTTTAAAAAAATTCCATGAAAAAATGAATCTGGGCATCAATCTTCAATAGATACTAAATTCTATTAGTAAAATAATGATGAGGAATTTCATCTTGGAGGGATCAGGTTGACACCAGCTAAAGCCATGGACCAATCTCATCATCACTAAAAACGAGGCAACCTGACTCGATGGACCACTTATTGTAATGCAACAACCTGAGACCAATCGAGCCTTTACACCTGCCAGTTTACAGGACGTGCCAGAATAAGTAACGTGTGAAATGACAACACAAGGGAGCAATCAGGCAAATCCAAGAGGCAGGCTATTTTTCCGAGGACCCAGTTTCCCCAACAAATTGAGAAAGAAAAATAGGGAGAGGGGACTGGCAAAGAACCAGCGAGGAGGCAGAGTCATAAAACCAAATGCAACGAGTGGACTTTGTTCAGATCCAACTGTAAAATAATCTTGAGGCCTCTGGAGAAATCTGAATGGAGAGTGGATACTTAGTGATAATAAAGAACTATTTTAAATTTGTCAGGTGGGACCATAGCTGAAAATGGTTATGCCGAAAAAAAAAAAAAAAGGCCTAATCGATTAGGATACATCAGACTCAAGTATTTGTGGATGAAATGGCAAGTTGTCTACCATGTACTTTAAAATGCTTTTTTTGAAAAAGTGGAAGCAGTTGGAGGAAATAACAACAAAGTTAAAGCTACAAAGTTGTAGCTGCCACTATAAGGCATATCGGTGAACCATTTTGGGCATTCTGGGTCAGTTCTTCATGGCTCTTTAGAAAAATGTATTACTCTTTGAAAGAATCCCAAACGCTCCGTCAATCCAGCTACGTGTTCTGATCTTTTGCAGCGTCTACCACCCACTCTGTTGCTTCGATTCTCCTTCCAGCCTCACGGGCCATCTCCCTTGTTCCTTTTTTTCACTCAGGATTCTGTTTGAAGGTTCAAGACTAATCGTCACAGCCAAACAACAACAACAACAACAACGACAACAACAACAAAGCCCCAGAAGGTTACTCATATGTTCCCCTCAAATATACGTTGAAGTCCTAACCACCAGGACCTCAGAATGTGACCTTACTTGGAACTAGCGTTGCTACCACTGTAATTAGTTAAGAGGAGGTCATGCTGGACTGGGGTGGGCCCCTAATCCAACATGACTGGTGTCCTGGCAAGAAGAGGACACAGGGACAAGGCCACGGGGAGACGGAGGCAGAGACGGCTGTGCTGCAGCCGCACGCCAAAGGTCGGTGGCCATCGCCAGAAGCTAAAAGAGACAAGGAAGAATTCTCTCTTACAGGTTTCAGAGAGAGCATGGCCCCATCGAAAACTTGATTGCAGACTTCTGGTCTCCAAAACTGTGAAAGAATACAGTTCTGTTGGTTCAAGTCACCTGGGCTTGGTACGTTCTTACATCGCCCCCAGCAAACTCATACAACTGCCAAATGGATATATAGTACTTATTCCTGACCTACTTTATATGTAGGAAGGAGAATCTTTTTCTGAAGGGCTACTCAGAAGTCTT
>NW_006438073.1:5230360-5267462 GCF_000325575.1 Pteropus alecto
TTTCCCTTCTTGGCTTGCTCCACTCCTACCTGTTGTCATTTCTCTCTAGATAAAGCTGGGGAAGAGAGAGAGAGACTAGGAATGACCAAGTGGCCCTAGACTGACATGGGTAATGTACATGTCAGGAGACTTCGGGGGCCGCGCCCTAACTATGGTTTCCAGCAGCGTGCAGGCTTGCTCCGCCTGGCTAGCCTCAGTCTTTCTCCTTCGCCATCCTCCCCACCTGACCCCAACCCTCACCCCAGAGCTTGGAAATGCCCTCTTTCTGCCATTGTACCCAAACCAGTCCTGATGACACATTTGAATTTTATTTTAAGGAAAGAACTTCTAATACAGTGTGAGCCGAAGACCATTCTCATACGTCTATCCCTACTCGTTTGAAGTAGCCACTCTTGTAGAATTAGGTTGAGAGTTACAAAACCACAGTAATTTTGGGGAGAGATGCCATATCTTATTAGGAAGTGTTGAACGAAATCACAAAAAAGCTTGAGAATAAGAAAAATAAAAAAAAAACATAGGATCTGTTGACATTTTACAAAGAACCTAAATATTCTGAAGTCAACAGCGGGAAGCTAGCTAGTCACACTCATTCACACTTTGCCTACGTATTTCACAGTGGTAGATTTTGAAAGCAAAATGGTTTACTCCAAAGCGCTTTTCTCCTCCATCATTTCCCAAATTTCATTCACAACATTTTCAAATTTTCTCTGTGTTTTTTGCTGTTTTGTGTTCTTGTTAATCTTGCAATCTTATATTCGCTGTATTCTCCAAATGTAAAAAAAAAAAAAAATCTACACATTTATAGATCTAATATGATGATTTTATTGCAAAATTAGTGACTGACTTTTACAAAATGCTGCATCTTTATGTGAGGTCATGTACCTAACTCAGAGGTCATACAGTAAGAGCTCAGAAAGTGTTTACTGTCTGACTGACCGACTGACTGATTGACTGAATAAAAAAACTGAATTCCAGAGAGCTTAAGCACAAAGCCAACCGATCGAAAAGCTACTACTGGGCTCATTATTTCCAGTCTTGTGCTCTCTCCACAACCACAGTGCTCTTCCTCTTAGATGTACTTTTGTATTAAAACAGAGTCTGAAATGGCCAAGAATATATAAATTTAAAAGATTTTGAGAAAAGGGCTTTATAGAAACACTTAAGAAAGTGAAAACACAGGTATAAACAGACGTTTTCCAGGACGCTTACACTATGGCAATGAGGCAGAGGCACAGGTGGTCCTGCAGTGCCCATTCTCACCTTTGATGGTGATATAGCCGTTGATTTTAACCAAGCACGTGGCCATCCAGATCAATTAGAAAAGACTATGTTCCAGCTTCTGAAAACCTTTCTTATAAGGCAACTTGTTCATCTCTTTGCCACTTTTTTCTTTGTCCCTTTTTGCCTCTTCTGCCTGCAGCGTTCTGATGCTCTTGCCTCCGACGTGAACCATGAAATGCAGGCTAGGGATGCCTGACCGGTGAACTCGAAGCATTTAAGTTCCCTGAAGCTTTGTGGCATAGAGCCTTCCACTGGTCCTGGGCTGGTACCTACAGGCTTTTCCACGAGGAAGTAATCAACAGCCCATTTACACTATTGTTAGTTTGGATTTGTTTTATTTTGCAGCAGAACTTAATCTTAATAGAAACTCTCATCACTTAGAACAGGGGGTCCCCATCCGCTGGGCCTGGGACTCGTACCAGTCTATGGCCACACAGCAGCAGGTGAGTGAAGCTTCATCTGTATTTGCAGCTGCTCCCCAGTGCCAGCATCACTGCCTCAGCTCCTCCTCAGATCATCGGGCATTAGAGTGTCATAGGAGGACTGGTCCCTAGAGCCAAAAAGGTTGGGGACCACTGACTTAGAAAATTCCAAATGACTTACTGCTCATTTATCATGTAAATACTAATTTAACAGCCCACAGTAAGAAGGGCTATTTGAGAGAAAATTCACATCAGGCATCTGAACAATTTGTTATAAACTTTGAGCAATAAAATAAATTTCACTAGATTTTAAAGATATGTAAATGATTCACGGATCCCCAAATTAGGCATATAAAAGTCTGTAGCCAGTTTTGGTGCTAAAAGGAGCCAGGTGAGCATCCTGTGTACAAAGGAACAAGTATTAGAGTAAAGAATCTGCACTTTGTCCCAGATGGACTATAACTTGCCCTGTCACTTTAAACTAGTCAGTTAATAAGTCTTGATTTCTTCATCCATATATCGAAGAGAATGAACTAAATCTCTGGGTCCTTTTAAACGTTGTAATTTAAGGACTTAGTGATTTGCAGATGGCAAATCCAAAGTCGTTTGTCACGCACAGATGAAGGGTCTTATAACGCTTCTTGTGCTATGGAGCTATCATTATAGTGTGTCAAACTTCCACCTTAGTGTAGGTGGAGCCCAGCTGGTTTCTGAGAGGTGGTGTATGGTTTCCGGATCAGCAGCTACCTACACCTTCTTCATTTCCTTGGATTATCACCCTCATTAATTAATTGAAGAAATTACCAGGTATATCATTGACATAATTCTTCCAGAAACTCTTCATCTTCCTAAGAAAGACAAATTTAAGTAGAAAGAAGAGTAAAGAAAGACTTGCAGACTTCCAGTCGAAATGAGACATGATGGCAAATGATCAAAGTGTTTTGTTTATATTTGGGATTTCCCCGAGATCAAGTACCAGTGTTTAGGTTCCTTTGATTCAGGAATAGAAAGAACAGGCAGCCTAAGTTCATAGTGCTTCGTAGGATTGGAAGTAGATTCGGGGACTGAAGGAAACTCCATGTACCCAGAGCAAGCAAGAGAGGAATATGACGTGAAGGAAAGAGTATACGGCTAAGAATTTAAAAATATGTTAACATCCTTTTTTAACTATTAATTTTAGAGGGTGAAATAATCATTTTTTGAGGAAATAATTAATGTGTGATGAAAGCTAAAATAAGCAAATGCAGGAATGAAGAAAACCCACCCAAAGAAGAAGCAATAGCTGTTTATTCAGGGTTCGCTGCAGCAAGGGAGTCAGCCACCATCGCTTGCGTTGGGCAGAGACTCGAAGGCAGGTGGAGGAGGGAGAGGGGTCCTTAGTGAAGAAGGGGATGGCTCCAGGTGTGCCCTGGGGGAGGCTGTGGGCATGGGGAAGCTGGAGGCTGCTGACTAGAGGTGGGGCACCCATGGGATTGGTTAGGGGTGCATGTGTCACTTTCTCCAAGCGGTCCTGAGTGATAGACAGGGACAAACATTAGGGGCACTGTCAATTATTAAGAAAGTCCTGGCCATTTTGGGTCGGTCGTTGCTCGACTTCCTGGACTGACTGCTCAGAGTTCTGTCTTCATAGACCGTCTGGCCATTTGTCTGTTTGTACATTCCTTCTTTCACAAGCTAGTCCTTCGTTAGAATAAGTTTTAGCTGCTGTATGCAAAGAAGCCAGACCAGCACTGATCAGTGCGACCGGGGAAGCATCACAGAGAATGATAACGTAGGCTATCATGGTTGGGCGTGTGGCCTTCGAGTCTCATCAGAAAAAATACAGAGCTCAGACCAGAGAGAACTTACATGGCAGCAAGTCTCTCCTAGACTTTAGCTCTCTGAGACTGTAATAATGCAATCCGCAAGCAAATTTACCCAGCTAATTAGAGTAAAGCGGCTCCGTCAATGGAAGGGGAAAAGTCTGGTAAGGGTTTATGTTCTAGAAAATTCTCTATCTATTTTCCCTCCAAATATCGTTTCTGCCCCATTCTCTCAACCGAAATCTTTTCATAAATAAGTAGGAGCTTCTCATTCTTTACTCCTTTCCTTTGAACATTTTGTTTATATTTTCCAACTCTATTTCTTTGTGTCGAAGTTTATGTTATGTTCTCAGATGTATTTTCAACTCATTAGTTTTTTTCTTCTGCTGTGTTTAGCCTGTAGTTTACGTTATCTATGGCATTTTATTTCGATGGCCGAATTTCTTTCTGGCGCCTTTTCAATTTCCTTATTCTTTTTAACGTAATTTTGTGTTCTCGCATTACACATTCAAATACTTCCTTTATATTTTCGAACTTTTAAAACATACTCATTTAAACTATTTTTCAGATTCTCTTATTTCTGTATTTCTGGGGGTAGATTATTTCCAACACTTAGCTATAATTCAGGAACTCAGTTTCAGCTGCTGATTACATGCGGGACGTGGGTCCATGATTCTGCCTTGAGCATTAAACCTCAGCTCCAAGGGCTTTATGGCCCTCGTGGGCTCCACTCATGTCAAAACTCAAGAGGCAACTCTCCGATTTCAATCCCCTTCCACGACTGTCTGTACCTAGCAATATCCCTTTCTTGCTTCTGAGCTCGGCTTTCTATCCAACAATGATTCCATCCAGCATTTCCCTGTGTGAGGAGCAGTGAGATCCGCTAAGTCTGCCATGTGGACTAAGTCTGCCATGTCAACTAATATTTCTTATGTGCCTGCTGTATGTCTACTGTGGCTAGGTGCTGAGGATGAGAGTAACAAGTAACAAGGCACATGCTTTTTCCTTAGGAAACTTAGAGTCCAGAGGGCCGGACAGGCAAATAAAACAATATTTATAATAAGATACAAGAAGTTCCACGCTACGAGCATCACGGGGTTCTGTAGAAGCAACAGAAGGGCAGCATCTGACCGAGACTGCAGAGGAAGGGTGAGGGAGGGGTCAGCGGAGAGGACGCCTTATGTTCTAAACAAAGCATCTGTTGGCAAAGCTGCATGTGAAAGGGCATTTTATGGGGAAAACATTTTTAGCGTATTTTAAAAAATCTGTGCGTCGGCCCAACAAACACCACTCACTATACGCGGAAGTCCTTGCCAGCCTGGTTCCCACAGCTGAGGACTTTCGTGAGCTTCGCTTTCCTTCCAGCACCAAAGATATTATCAAAGAATTGTCCCTGCGGCGAACATCATCCAAACAACTGTGACGACAGCCTCCCAAAAGCTGACTTTTACTGCTGGGTTGTATATTTTACCCTGGGAGACTCCGAATCGTTGCCAGCTGCCATCGTAAATATTTATGGAGAAGCTTTCCCACTCACGAGAAGCTCGATTCTGTTGTTGTGTTAAGCGTTAAAAAGTGCTTAGTATCCACATACTTTTGGTAATATATGAAAATTATTATTTATCCTGACAATGAATAATTTGGAACAATTTAAAAATAAGGGATCTGGAATGGATGAAAGATATTGAAATACTTTGTGCAGAACTGTAGGGCACATGGGTTAGGTGTTATCTTGTTGAAAATCTAGTTCGAGTTGCCTTCCATTGACTCAGGAGCCAAGATTTTTTTGTGAAATTTCAACGTTACTTATTAAGTCGATTCTAAGCAAATGAAAGGTGGCTCCGAAACTCACGTTTTCTCTTTGAGCAAGTCCTTGTTACCTTTCCATCTCCTTTACTTGTGACATAACCAATGCCCCGAGCCAGTCCCAGAGGATTTTTGTACATTCGATCATTTCCCACGGTGCCGGTGATTGGGTAACCAGATGCTTGCCACATAGTAAATAAATCTGTATGCGGCTTTTGTTCACTTGATAATTGGGTGCAATATATGCAAAGTTAAATTTCACTTAATCAACGTCCAGTTTTATCTGGGGTCCTTTTTTCCCATGGGTACATTCAGACGCCTAGGAAAAAACCAGATAATTCATAGTTTTGAAATGCTGGGGTCCTGTCAGTCACCTCTCATTCACCATGTTGACAAAAAAGTCAAGGAGACAGCAAAGGTGAGTGAAACCAGGTTCCGGAATGTTCTTCCTCCAGGATCCTACTGCCGTGCACCGGCGCTTCCTGGCTGGTGAGGGGCTCACTCCCTTACGGGCCGCTCGGGGTCACTTGGCAGGCCTGGCTTGCTTTCTGACATCGCAGTGCATTCTGACATCACTGAGCTCAACAGCTTGCGGTTGGGAAAGACCCCCTGAGCCAGCAAAACAGCCAGTGATATTCAATCTCCACTCCAATTTATGTCAGTGTGCCAGTGACGAAATTCACAACTGTCCTTCAGCACTGCTGAGTGTCCATCTGACAGGGCAAATCCTCCTGGCAGCTAGTGCCCGTGGCCACAGCAGGTGCTCCTCCGTGCCCTCTGTTGAAGTGACCTGTAGCTCGGGGAGTGACGCCATCTGGGGCTCAGCACCCTGCCCGCTTTCGCCCTGACTCTGCCACTGGGTAAGAGGAGCCAGGTCTTCTCCGGGCTGTCAGATGTCCTCAGTGCCCCAGATGATGAATCTGGGGCCGGCTGTGTGCAGAACCCAGAAACGCCCAGGCGGAGTGAAGGCTCGGGGTGGGAACAGTCGGGTGAACGCTGCGTGGTCAGGCCCGCGGGGGTGCCCCACGGGACATCCGTGGCTCCCCCCTGGATCACTGCATCTGTGCTGCTCCCAGCCACGCTGTGGTGGGGCGAGGCCTGCCAGTGTCCGAGGCGGCAGTGTGGGATCGCGGCGAGGGCACCAATGACAGCGCGTGTGGAGCTGTGCGCCCGGCCCTGCTCTGCCGTCGTCACGAGCTCAGGTGAGCGGGTCTCAGCCGCAGGCTTCTTTCCTCACGGCGCTCCAGGACCGGGGCCCCGCGGCCTTCGAGAGCCCTGTGCAGGCTCAGGAGCTCGTCTTTCCTCCCGGGACTGACCGACGGGGTCACTTCCTCGGCTCCCCAACACTTAGTTAGCTCACGCAGGCAGGCACAGGTTCCCACGGTTGTGGTCCAGCCGCTTTAGTTAACGGTTGACGGAACGGATGGCACAAGCGACCCATTCCTGGCCACGATGCAAATTTTCTGAAGAGCCAGCGCTGCCATTCCCGGCCCTGGACTGTTCAGCCTTTCCGTTTGACGTGTCACACACACACACACACACACACACACACACACACACAGAACTTGTGGTGAAGGCGTAGTGCAAAACATGAAAACGCTCTGTCATAAAAGCTTCACGGTCCACTAAGATTTAGAAAATGCAAACATTTTGTCAAAACGACGCGTTTTCCAGGCATTCAAAAGCAAGACCCCTGTGAGTGTAATTCTGTGAGCGCAGAGTGAGGACAATGGGGTCGCCATCGCTCTGATACTCTGGATTCTCCCTGCACGTCCGTCACGATGACGTGTCTCGGCTTGGAGAGCATCCGATCGGATGTCACCGAGGTCACTTACATACCGCTGGCATGGAGCAGCCGGTGTCCTCTGCCCCGGCAGAGCTGGCAGCAGAAGTCTGGAGGCGCTGTCCCGTGTGACCTCCCGCAACGACTGGAGTTTGCACGCGCACTGCCCGACTCGGCAGCAAGTGGCCTCACGTGGCTGTGGCGCTTTGAAATGTGGCCAGTGCTACTGAGCCACGGCGTTTTAAATTTGATTTCATTTTAACTAATTTAAATTTAAAGTTACACAGCTCCGAGTCACGAGTGACCACCAGATGGGTAACCCCCTCGCCTGGGCTCCCGGGGGGCTGCGGTGGCAGCCATGGTGAGCCTGGGGACATGAACCCCAAACCCCAGTCCTGGTCCCTGGACTGTGCAGACTTTAGTCTGAGCGTCTGCCCCCCGTGTGGGCGTCCGTTTGTCACTCACTCAACTCCCAGTGTGGCAGCGCGCACACGTCCAGTTCCGAGGTTGATTCTGCGCACGTCAGTCGAGGGCCAGGTGGCACCTCTTTTCTCTCTGGCCCCTCTCTCTGCCCCTGACCCCCAGCCTCTGTCTACATGAGAATCAGCAGCTCCAGCCTCTTAGGAGTTAAGTTCTTGCACTGTCTTCCCCTCTGCTTGTCTCTCTAGGTTCACTTTTCACCACTCATGCGGGGACCCAGAGATGGTCAAGCTGCTCTGCTTTCTGGTTTTACGTGGGTGACAGTAGCCACGAGTGAATGATGATTAAATGGTGCGAGTATCCTCCAAGTGTCCTCCTGCAAACCACCGATTCTCCCGAACTTCATCCATTTTATCTGCAGTGAAAACCAGACTCTCTCTCACCTCTGTGTTAAAGACCAGACGAGAGCGTCTCAATTTCAAATTTTTTCTCTAGTAATTTTTCTTCTTAGACTTGACAGCTACCAATTTTCAGGCAGATAACTACTCAAGCGACACACGACCTGGTTTTATTTTTAAGATCGAAGTATTTCTATTAACATCTTAAAAAAACAAAACAAAACAACTCACTCAGATTTTCCACTCTCTGAAAGGAATTTTGATGCCAGCTCGCAAGCCGAGACACCTGAACTCAGTTAACGGCCATTCCATTCTTCCAGTGGCTCAGGCCAAAAGCCTTGATGTCGGCCCTGACCTCTTTCTCTGGAGCGCACGGCAGCCGTCAGCTCCACCTTCACCAGCTATGCGCAATCAGACGCCCTCCACGGCCCTCAGTGGCTCTGCGCCAAGTCGTCGGGGCCTCTCCCAGGGTGATGGCAAGGCGCCCTCGTCTGGTCTCCCTGCTCCCCAGGCCCTGTCATTCTCTGTCCCACCGAGTGAACAGAGGGATCCCACGCCGCCTGCATGGCTTCTTTCCACTCTGGAATAAGATGTGCGTGAGCCCCCTCCCCCACCCCAGGCGCTCTCCCCTGCCCTCCGCACCCCCACAGTGGCCTCTCCCGGCTCTCCAGCTTCCTCTGCAGGACCCTGCACCCTGGCACCCTGCCCTGCCTCCTTTGGGACTTGGCCGTGCTCACCTCAGCAGGGTAGCGACTGTTTCATCAGAAGGTACCTCTCCCCTCCCCCACGCACAGTGCAGACACACCGTCCTTAATTTTTTTTTTCTTTTTTAGAATTCATTTTGAAAGAGTATTTTACATAATTATCATGTTTAGTTTCAATCTCCTGCATTACAGTGTAGGTGTCCAAGGGCAAGGGTTTGGGTTCCCTTGTCCCCTGCCGTGTCCTCATTACCCAGAAGGGTGTGTAGCACTTGGTGGGCACTCATGAATAGTTAAATAGCTTCAGGGACGAATCTTCTCTGGAGCTGTACCTACATTCCATATGTTGGTGTAAAAACTGGCTTTCTTTGAAATGACTGTCCCTGACGTCAACACCTCGGCTCAAGTCACCCTGCCCACTCTGCGAAAGCCCTACGACCACAGAGGCGGGTTCTCAAACTCAATATGGTAGGATCTTTTCTTAAAACAGCTTTTTGAGGCGTAATTGGTGTACACTAAACTGCACATAGTTCAAGGGTAAAATTTGATGTTTTGACATGTATGCACCCACGAAACACTTACCACAGTCAACAAATGTATCTAATATCACCCAAAACTTCCTCATGTCCCTTGTAATCATCCCTCTTGGCCTACCCACCCCTTGCCAAACACAGCCCCTGATCTGATGTCACTACAGATTAGTCTAGATTTTCTAGTTTTATGTAAATGAAATCGTGCATTGTGTGTCTTTCCCGTTTCGTTCACGCAGCATGACTATTTTGAGAATCATCTGTGTTGTCTATACCAGCAGTCCATTCCTTTTTACTGCTCAGTACAATTCCGCATTTATCCACACATCTGTTGGTGGACATTTGGCTTATTTCCAGTCTGGAGCTGTAATAGTAAAGCAGCTATGAACAGCCGTGTACAAGTCTTCGTGTGGTCCCTTGCTTTCAGCTTTCACATTTTCTGGGTAAATATCTAGAAGAGGGAGGGCTGGACCACCTGGTAGGTAAATGTTTCAATTTTTAAGAAACCGCCAAACTGCTCTCGAAGCAGTTGTGCACTAGTTTATGTTCCCACCAATAGCGAACAGGAGTTCCGGTTTCTCCACATTCTCTCCAACGCTTGGTGTGGTCAGTCTTTTTCACATGAGCATTCAAGTAGTTATGTAGCCGTATCTCACTGTGTTTTAGATTTGCGTTTCTTCAACAGCTTTTTGAAGTATAGTTGACCTATAACAACTATTTACGATTAAAGTGTATAATTTAATCTTATCTTTTTATTTATTTGCCATTCAACTATCTTCTTTTGCGAAGTGTCTGTTCAAATATTTTGCCCATCTTTTATTGTTTGTTTTCTTATTGTTGAGTTTTGAATTCTTTGCATATTCTGGATACAAGTCCTTTATCAGCTATAATTTGCAAATACTTTCTCCTAGCCTGTGGATCAATTTCTCATTCTCTTAATATTATCTTTCAAAGAACAGAAGTTTTAATTTTTGATAAAGTCCAATTTATCAATTTGTTCTTTTATAGATGGCGATTTTGATGTCATTTCCAAGAAATATTTGTTCAACCCAAGATCACAAAGATCACACACACACACACACACACACACACACACGCACACACACAATAATATATACATTGAATCTGTGATTCATTTTGAGCTAATTTTTATACCTGGTGTGAGGCACGTATCAAAGTTAACTTCTTGGTATATGGGTATATCCAATTGTTCCAGCACCATTGATTGAAAGGCTAAGCTTTCTCCACTGAAATACCTTTACACCTTTGCCAAAATTAGTGGTCCGTATACATAAGGGTCTATTTCTGGAATCTATACTCTTCTATCGATCTATTTAGTTATCTTTATGCCAATACCATATTGCCTTGAATATTGTAGCTTCGTAATAAATATTGAAATAAAAGTGTTAGTTTTCCAACATTTTTCTTTTCTAGGCCATTTGCATTTCCGTATGAATATTAGAATTCTCTTGTGGAATTCTACAGAAATTTTGACAGAGATTGTGTTGAATCTAGACGTGCATGTCTTTTGTCAAATTTTTTTCTAAGTATTACTTATTCGGGGGCACTATTTTTAATGATGGTTAATTTCAATTGTTGATTGTTGCTGGTATATAAATATGACTTTGCATATTTATCCTGTATCTTGCAACATTGATAAACTCACTTAATAGCTTGTGAAATTTGATTAGGAAGTAACTTTGTGTGTTTGGTGTCTCTTGTGCTCAGGGTTAAATAAGGACCTTGAATCTGTGGGTTTATACTTTTCACCAAATTTAGAAAACTTTCATCCATTATGTTTTTAGAATAGTTTTTCTGTTGTTACCTCTCTACTCTTCTTCAGGTCCTCAAATATACATATATTAGGCCATTTGAAATTGTTCCACAGTTTGTTGATTATTTAGTCATTTTTGAAAAGTTCATTTTTAAAAAAAGTTTTATTTCAGATATTTTCTATTGTTGTTTTCAAAGTCACTATTTTTTATTCTGCGATGTCTAATCTGCTGTTAATCACACCCAGCATATTTTTCATCTAGTAATTTGTAGTTTTCATCTTTAGATGTTTGATTTGGGTCTACTTAACTTCTTGAGCATCTACGATACAGTTATACAGTTATAACTGTTTTTCCTTCTTGTTTGCTAATTCTAACATTTCACCAATTCTGGGTTGGTTTTGATTGGTTGATTTTTCTCCTCATTATAGATGGTTTCCTGTTTCTTTGCATGCCAGGTGAATTTTACTTTGTTTGATGCTGAGTATTTTCGTATATCAATAGATACTCAAGCTTTGTTCTGGGATGCAGTTAAGGTACTTGGAAAAAGTTTGATCCTTTTGGGTCTGGCTTTTAAGAACTTAGTTGGAGCAGAGCAGCATTTAGCCCTGGCTCTTTATTCCACACTTCTGACAGAAGACAATCGGGGAGTACCCTACACAGTGACCATGAACTACAATGCTTTCCTGCCTTGCTGTGGGGACGAGCACTCTTCCCTTTGATTCTCTCAGACACTGCCTTCCCCTAGCCTCAGTTTGCTCACATGCATTTGCCTTTCAGTACGCCGCCGAATTCTCGAGGGACCGTCCACAGATCCCAGAAATTCTTTCTCCTTTGTGTACTTTATTCTGCAAACTCTAGATGCTGTGGTCTCCCACACTCTCAGCTGGTTATTCAGCAGAGCTCTCTGCACCCAGGGAGTCCACTGGGTACCACCTGGGTTGCCTGTCCCTGCACATGGCCTGGAAATCCTCACAGCAATGAGCTGGGGTGACTGCAGGGCTGGCCTTGTCTGTGTCCCATCTGTCAGGATGATTGTCCTTTATCGCCTGGTATCCGAGGCCTTGAAAACTCCTGTTCGGTGTATTTTGTCTGAGTATTATGATGGTTTCAGGTAGGACGATAAGTCTGGTCTCTGTTTCTCCACCTTGATCAGAAGCAGAACTTGCAAATGAACGAGTTTGTATTTTTTTAAACATGCATGTACGCACGAGACTATGATTTTACGTTGCACCCATTCAATAGATATTTTCTGCAAGTAAAATTCACCCCAGTTTTATATTGGAACTGAACAGATGAATAACTTATGAGGTTTGCTCGCTAGCTAAGTCACACCTGCTCAGAACTGAACAAGTTCTTGCCCTTGCTTATCTGCTTGTCACTGACGTGCATCCGGGGACCTCTTGTCGCATCAGAGGAATAGTAACCCCCTCTCAGTGAAATTCTTCTTTGCTCTCATCAAGTATCCTCTTGACCGTTAAGTTCACGCCTTTGAATTCCAGTTCTTTCTCCCTGAGAGTTTTTACAAACCGACTTCTCCCACGAAGGGGCCATATCACACTGACAGTTTTAAAAGCTCTAAGCCTAAAGGAATACGACTTCTAAAAATAACTTACCACGATGAGGTCCTCAGGCCTGGAAATATTTAGATATTGTATACGGATGTTCAGTCAGTAAATGGCGGATTTCCGCATGAGGGTTCCTGTGTCTCTGGTGTGTGGACACAGAGGTCTTGAAAGCAGAGGCAGGAACAGAAAAGCCCACACCAACTCAGGAATAGCCTGTTCTCTGCTGCAACAGAGAGCCAGATAAAGCCAATACGTTTTAGGAAGCTGGAAATTCGTGCCAATAATATTTTCCCAGGTTATTTTTGGCCTTTTTATTTTAAGGAGTTTAACCTTCAAAAGCGTTCAAAGTTTAAATAGACAGATCTT
This sequence comes from Pteropus alecto, assembly GCF_000325575.1. NCBI lineage: Eukaryota > Metazoa > Chordata > Mammalia > Chiroptera > Pteropodidae > Pteropus > Pteropus alecto. Next base: position 5,243,210 of record NW_006438073.1, read on the forward strand.
TTTCTTTCATTTATTCCACTGCTTTTATGCCTTGATGCTCTCCTTACCTAGAGAACATGCTTTTAACACATATTATTATCGTCTTTTCTACATATTATTATTTAACTCTTACGGAATTTATTAGGGGTGTATGATAAAAAGCTAATTATTTTTTCCAAAATGTCAAGAAATTTTCTCAGCACCATTACTTTAAAAAGTAAGTACCCATGACCATGGATTTGCGATGCCAGCTTTATAAAATATATACTTCTTGCGTATACTGAGAACCGTTTCTGGGTTCTCAGCTCTCTTTTGTTTATTTTTCTGTCTTACATCTCTATGATGCGACATCTACACTGTTCCTATCACTGACTACTCTTAGTCATTCGATCTATCTTCCAGATAAACTTCGTGTTAACTTTTTCAAGCTAAAAATTAAAAAATCGAAATTTTCTTTAGGATTAAATAGAACATCTCGATTCTTTGGGGTGAAGAACCACCATTTTTAAACGATACTTTAATCTTCTCAATCTTCCTGCCAGAAATATTTTATCTTTCAATTTATGCAATTCAGTTATGTCAGTAAATACATAGGTATTTACTGAAATATGCATACATTTTCCGTACAGTTTAAAAAATTTTCCCCAAGTTGTTTCTTTTTGTTATTATTAATATCGTGGCTGGGAACTCTGAGCTTTATAACTGATTTTTGCTGGTTAATGGGAAAGATATTGAAGTCTGCATATTTTCCATCAGACTACTTTAAAAGTTTCCTGCCATCTTCAGGTGATTTTGTGTGCGTGTTTTTTTAAACAATAGGTCCCTTGAAACCCTTAATATTCTCTTGTTTATGATTCTATTTAATGAATACCAGAACACTCTATGAAATGCTGAGCTGGAGAGGGAAGATCACTAACTGCAAACTTCTAAAATATCCTTATAATGTGATATATTGTGCTATGAAATGCTGGAGTTCCTTAAAGGTGAGTCGAACTTTTTTTTTTTTTTTTAATGTAACTCTTTCATTTCCAGAGAACGAACCAGAATCTCTGACACGTAGCTGTTGTCATGTTAGATACTGGGGGTAGAAAGAATGAGCAGCCATCAAAATTCCATTATATTCTGGTAATATTATATTTTTGCTACCTGCAATTTTCCCCATTAGTGATCTCAGCATAGTCCCCTTTCTTCTCAAAATGATGCACTTTATTTCAGAGCAGAGGCAGGAAGGAAGGTCTCACCAGCTGCCCAAGCCATTTTTCTCAGCTGTTTGCCATTTTTCGCAGCATGGGTGGGACATGCTGTTGTACTGGCTGATCTCGGGGCATCTGTAATGGCCAAGACAAACATGCTGTGAACTTCCAAATGGAAACTCGCTGCTCCACAGCCACATTTCTCTGGGAGGGAGAGGAGCACCACAGGAATAGACCTTGGTGGGAACTTGTAAAACCATCAGAAAGCGTTTACAGAGCTCTGCAAACACATACCATTTATTTGCCCTTAAACACGGGGGCACTTATCCAAATGCCCCGGAGGGGGCCAGTTTTGTAAAGTGGCCGGTGGGAACCAGGAGATCAGAGGCAGCAAACACAGACCTTTCTTATCATTTGCCACCAGCCTGGAACAATCTTGCCCCATCCTCACCCATCTTTGTTCTTGTTGTGGTTTGAAATCCCTCTGAGAACAATTTCTCAAGGCAGGGGGCGGGGAGGGGGGGCATTGGGATAAACTTGACCCCAGGAGTCAAGTGCAGCCAAGGTTTCCAGATGGCTGAGGACAACCCATTTTTGTGGCATAACATCTAAAGCTCACATACGAGGTGATGAGGAAAGACTCTCTAGTGTCACTGAAAACATCGTTAATTGATTCAACAAGGACAGTGTGAGCCTGTTGTGTGCCCAAGACTTTGAGTTACAAAGGACATAGAAGACCTGGTCTCAGGCGTCAGGGCGATGCTTACCTAAGTGTGGGCAGGAGGGAGGGAGAGATATCCGTGTTCAATTACAGAGTCTTTTTCATTCTCACCTCTGAGTTTTAAGCACCGAGCTGGATAGGAAACATGCAGAACAGTTTGAAAGGCTGTGTTACAATGAGTACAGTGGCCTCGTATTTACCATGTACAGAAATAATAAAGAGGTGAAAAGCGATGGGATACATCAGAGCATTGGGGCCAAGCTCTTACCACCTGTGCGATCTGAATCGTCTTTTTCCCCATCTGTAAAACAGAAATGGCTGTGTCTACGTCACAGCACCACTGAGGCATTTACTGAGAAAATGCGTGTGCAAGATTTTTGTTAACAGACAATCCTCTCCGAATGTAGGTTTGAGTGGTAGGTCCTGGTATCAATAGTTTCGTTCATGTTCACCAACATTTGCTATCACCATATTAACATCATAATGAAGCTAGTGGACACTTATAATGAGCAATTCTTATTCTAAGTATTCGCGATAATTTATTTTTCTAACCATTTGTGCCCTCGCGGGCTTCAGTTATTAAACAGGAAAAAAATTATTTTCCAGTGAAAACAAAGAACCCAAAGTGTGATTTTTTTTTTCAGTCACAACCAGTATTCAGCTCTTCCTGTTTATAATTTTAAAACTTTAGTGACTTGTTTTGTGGATGAGAGACCTGGTATCAAGAGGTCAAGGTTAAGGATGGACTCGTGTAGGTCTGTTAGACCGATTACCCCACAGCCCTGGTCTGTACCTCTCAGACTATGCCGATGGGTAGGTTGGTGCTCCACATCAACGGGCAGGGGGCACCAAACTGGCCACCGAGCTCACGTTTGATCAGCAGTCAAGTCTTCACTTCTATGCTTTCTGTGTGCTCACCCCTCCCTTGACCACAGACTCTGTAAAGGCAAAGACCACATCCTATTTGTCTGTGTGTGCCCAGTCCCCAACCTTGAGCTTGGAATAGGGTAGGTTTCAATAAAGGCGTGAATCTAAAATGGAGTGAATGAACTCGTAGCATGAGAAGAGAATGGTCCGCTGTGCGTTGCTTGTTAAGATAGCTTCGCTGAGTGGGTCGGGGCTGGTGGGCGAGCGGAAGGCTCCCTGCCACCCCTCTTTCTCAACTATGCTCGAGTCAGACAGTCACGCTCAACAGGGAGACTGCACTGTGGTCGGGGGTGCAGCTCTGAGGCTGTCCTCCCCCTGCGGGAAACAGAGTGGCTGACTCCACCGCGTGGTGTTTGCAGGGGCCTCAAGCACCTGGCACAGGTGTGCACTTTACAAGGAGGAAGACTCCTGAGGAGGGGCTGAGGGCTGAGTGAGACCCGAGGAGAATCTGTGGTCCCTAAAAGCTGGGATGCAAACTTCCCAGGCGTCGCAGGCTCTGAGCCCCTGATCCCACCCCACAGAGCAGCGTCCCCAGGGAGACGGCCTCCTTATTCTCCGAAACAGGACACAGGATAATATAGCATCCTGGGAAAATGCTGTCGGAATGGCCTCTGGGTAGTTGGACTGTGCGACAGACAGCTATGAAGTGGGCCCGTGTGCCCCCATGTTCCCAGGGGATAACCCGAGGTTTGGAGGAGAGGAAGGAGGGAGACACCTAACCCCGACTTCCTGGCTCCCCTCACCTCCCCGACACTAACATTTTTCTTACCTTCCGTTTCAATGGGGTTCTACCATTTATGGGGACACATTCGTGTGTGATCTAGAACCTACCTGGCCATTCAGTGAGGAGGTAAGCAGGAAGGACTTTGTCCATGACCCAGGTGGGAAGGTGGACAGGTGAGGTCACCCAGTGAGGACACAGCAGAGTGGAACTAGATCAAGGCCAGTGCTCTTTGCACCCCGCCGTAGTGGCTAAGCTTCCAGAATCCACTGGTTTCGTCTCTTCTCGGTCCTTCCGAAACATCTGTGTTCACGATTCCAGCGTTTGGTTTGAGGAAAGATGCAGCCCAGAAGTCATGCGCGTCGGTCTGTCCGACGGGCCACGCGGGGTCACTTCTCTCCCTCGACTTCATGGTTTACACTTCTCATCTAGAGCGATTGCAAAAAGGCAAAAAAAAAAAAGGGGGGGGGGCTATCGAGATGTTTCTCCGAGGCATTTCTAGAGCAAACGAAAAAACACTTGTCACATCTCTGCGAGCGTGACAAGTCCGGGCTCCGGGACAGCAGAGCGCCAACTCCGCAGTGGCTGTTCCAGAGCAAACACTGCTTGTTCTTTTTACAGATCGCGCTTTGCACATGGCGCACATGTTCTTGCTTCAAGTTGCGTCGGATTGTTCATTCGGCGTGGCCGTGTGGGATCCGGGTACGGGCGAAGGCGATTCCACGTTCACGGAACTGAATTAGGTAAAACCACAGAGTGTACGGGCAGGAAAAATAAGTGAGGGCGGGAGATGGAATCCTTTCGAAAAGGTCACGGAGCGACAACGGCAGAGCGGGGCCGACCACAAGCTTCGTGAGAACGGGAAACGCCGTCGAGCCGCGTTTGATCTCTACCTGTTCCACCCCAGAGAGAAGAGGGCTCTTTGTGTCATTTCGTAAACACCGTTTCGGAGGCTTTCGCCAACGCATGACATTTACCGAGACCGGCTTAACCTAAAATGAAGCAACAGAATTAACTTAGGACATTTACAACCCTCTACGAATATTTTTTCACCCTTTTCCTGTTTAGAAAAACAGCGCAGCTCTCGGCCAGTGTTCGTTGAAGGTCACGTGCAGGAATCCCACGTTCTCTAGGATTTGACGTTGTCAGCCATCGAACTACCGCAAACAGAATGCTATAAATAGAATGATGTCATTTGTTCCCAAAGACTATCGATTTACGACAGCGAGGCGAGTGTGATAATAAAAGCGAGACATTTCATGGCCAACTTTGGGGGTCAGGTTAGGACCGTAATCCGCAAGTTATCTCGGGGTAAACGCTGCAGCCATGATAATAAAAGCAAGATATTTCATGGCCAACTTTGGGAGTCAGGTTAGGACCGTAATCCGCAAGTTATCTTGGGGTAAACGCTGCAGCCGCACGTGCCCCCGGTGAATATCTTCGTGGCAAATGGGAAAACAGTTCAAGGGCAAAAGCGACCAAGTCTCCTTCAACGAGAAGTTTAGAGGAAGTCATGATGGATGTGTGCGAGGGCCGGCGACACACAGGATGATCAGTCAAGCCTTTTCTCTATGCACACGTACACATGCACACACGTACTCACACACATACGCACATACACACGTATACACGTACGTACATATTCACACGGGTACGGGCCAGATCGCGCCCTTTCCAAGTTCACATGTTTAAGTCCTAACCCGCAGCACCTCAGGATGGGACGGTACCTGGAGAGAGGGCCTTTGAAGAAGTGAAGATGAGGCCGTGAGGGTGGGTGCTAATCCAACATGACTGGGGTTCTTCCAGAGACATGGAATGCGGACACAGGAGGAGGCACCAGGGATGCAGGCGTGCATGCAGAAAGGACCAGGCGGAGATGTGACAAGAAGGTGGCTGCTTGCGAGTCCGGGAGAGGCTTCAGAATGAAACCAACTCAGCCCACACTTTGACCTTGGACGTCTGTCCTCCAGAGCTGTGAGGAAGTAAGTCTGTTGTTTAAGCCACCAGCCCGTGATGTTTTGTTTGGGCATCCCCGCAGACCAATACACACACGTTATCTCATGTTAAGTGCATGATAATGATTATTGACATTGCACACTAGAATTTTTTTTAATGTAGCCTTTTCTTATTCTCCTAGTGCTCGACATCTCTCTTTGCTCCCGCCTCCACCCAAGCTCACCTGTGTGCAATTTACAATGAAAGAGACCACGTTTCTCTGTATGCTCATGTAACCAAAGAGAGACGTACACATATACACACGCGCACATATAGAGGTGAGGGTAGCTCGGTGTCTTACACAGCTAGGATCCTATTTTAAACAGCTGTCAGCAACCTACTATGCGTTACTCGAAACTTTGAAATAATTTCAAACTTCAGAAAAGGTATAGATACAATACAAAATACCTCTTTTTTAAAAAAACAAAACAAAACAAAAACAAAACCACCCCGATCCATTCGAGACCGGGTCCTGGACGTGAAGTCCCTCTGCGTGAGCTGTTGTGTCTCCTGCAAAGGCGGACATGTGGCAGAGATGGACCCCTGGGCTTCTCTCGTGCCGCCGTGCTGCTGGACCTCGGGGCTGCTCACCGTTACCGAGCAAAGCGATCGCTTGACTAGGGTGGTATCTGCCAGCATTGTTTTTTGTATATAGTTGCTTTTCCTCTTGGTAACTAATAAATAGTTTGTGGGCAGGCACTCTGACACGATGTAACTATCTGGTTCCCCATCAAACTTTCAATTTACTGATTTATTTATTTTCTGATTTATTTATACCAGCATGGACTCGTAGCTTCCTTCTGTAATTTAATGGGTTATGACAACTCATTACCTAGGTTAGCTGTTTTTATTTGGCTTGACATCCATGTGTGTGTCCTTCTGGTATGTCCCCATCATTATTTGAACATGTCCTTGTTTTTTGATACAAGATATTTCAGGCTCATCTTGTACTTTTTCTGCCCAGCACTGGAATCAGCCATTTCTCCAAGGACAATGTCTTCTCTCCCCAGAGAATGGTAGGTACTTAACAGCCAAGACCTGGGGGCTAGGTGCACTCATTATTGTTGGCGGGTGGCTATTTCCAGTCAATAAAGTTAGAAATTTTATACACGCCCATCCGTATACTCACACACGTGCACACGCACACGTATTTATATACACACACACGTGCATGTATTCACGCACGTGCACACATGTGCATGTGCATCTGTACATATGCGCGTCTGAATCTATCCTTACTATGTTTGCTGACAACCTTGAATCCACACGCGACCTCCGCCGCCAGTTTCACACTGTGGGGTTCGCTCTACTTTTCGAGTTCTCCTTGTCTGTACCTCCGTCTCCGACAGCGAGGCATCTGGCTTCGTCGTCCTTAAGATACCTATGCAAGTGATGAGCCCCAACCCTGTGAACAACCTCTCACTGCACCCCTGCCCTTCTCCTGTGTGGGCACCCTCCTCACCCCGCCCCCACACTCCACATCAGAACACAGCCTCCCCACCCTGCTGGGGCTCCAGCGCCCACATGGGGCCGGCTCCCAGGCAGAGTCGCTCCTTGGTCTCTGAAACTTCTCACCTCACGCTGGGATGCACGTGGCTTGGGGTCCCCCGGGCATGCACCCCCTCCACGCCTGGCTCGGGATCTGACACACCCTGCAAGGGTGCTCTGCTCACCCCGACGGGCCCGGCACCCCGCACGCAGCTGCCTATGCTGCTCAGCCCCACAAACCACCTCAGTTGTTTGGGAAAAGAAGAGAAAGACGAGGAGAGAGAGTCCCATCTTTGCTCCCTCACCCTGCAGGACCTCAAGCACTCATCGGTCACTGCATCCAGGGGGCAGCCCCCTTCCCAGCATTCCCTGGGGGTGGGGGGGCTGGCACTCATCCATGTGCCCTCCATGGCACTCCCTTTGTTCCCAGTGTTTTGTCACGACAAACAGAGCTGCAATAAACATCCTTGTGTGCGCCTGATATGCTGGACTATGATTCTACTTCCAGGGGACTGGTCCCCAGGGCTGGGATTCTGGGACAAAGGTAAACATTTCAGTCCTGTCCGGTGATTCTGAGAAGCCGTACGAGGGAAACTGAGGCACCGAGACGCGTCTGATTTCCTCGGTCGCCGCCGACCTTCGGTGGGCTTCTGCGGCGCCGGGGAAATGCAGGTGCCTAAGCCCGGAGATGGCAGAATCCTCTCTGGTAGCCGCGTCAGGCAAGGTGGCTTCCCCTAATCCTTGTAGGTCTCCATTGCGGGGGAGGCAGAGCGCACCTCAGCGCCCCAGCTTCCGGAATTCACCAGCTCCCCATCTTCACGCGGCTCCGCCTCTGCAGACTGTGTGCCGGGCACAGGGCCAGGCCCCGGCGTGCCGCCCGGCTGCGCCAGCAAGCCAGGCCTCGCCGCCGCGGGTGCCGGGGACCGCTCAGACGCGGAGAGGGGCAGGCAGGGCGACAAGGGCTTCCCAGAAGAGTGGCACATGGCCCTGGTCTCGAAGGTCACGTAGGTGTCAGCCAGACAAAGGAGAGGCAGGGCGTGTCCCACAGAGGAAACAGGGGACAGGGAGTGGGGCTCACGGGAGAAACTGGGGGCGCACACCCTCCGCCGAGGGCCTCCGGCCCCTTCCATCTCCCCCTCCACGGCCTCAGCAGACTCCCGTCCAGCTTCAGGGACTCTCCGGCCTTCGTCCTGGGGCTGGCCGCTTCTCAAAGACCTGGGTCCCACTGCCCGTGGCTGCTGCGGGTCACACTTATCTCCTGCCCCCGGAACACCGAGTCCAGCGCCTGGCACTTTATGTTTATCCAATCCCTGCAGCCCTTATCGCCAGAACGTTCCTCCAGGCATCGAATCCTGCGGGCGGAGTGGGGTGTGGGGGCCCGCCGTGCTCACGTGGGGCTCGGCTGCACGGCACCGAGTTGTCTTTAGACCTTACATCCCTGCAAACCTGTCACTCTGTCCCGAGGCTCCGTTGGGAATGTGGAGGCACGAGAGGAACCCTCTTCCTGTTTTAGTTTTTGGCGAAGCAATGTCGAGGCAGCTTTCCCATCCAAGGGCGGGGGAGGGGTGAGCGAGACCACTCACGGAGGACGGCAGGTTTTCCCTTCCCGCCGAGGCACGAAGGGACCACGTGTTGGCCACCCGAGTGATCCTGATCTCTCGTGAGCTTGTGAGGCATTAGCGTCAAGGATTCGGCTCAGGGAGCTTCCAGGTAGATCCGGAGCGTGTTATAAACATACCTGACGGGATCAGCACAGCTCTGAACCAGTGAGTGGGGGAGGGAGGGAGGGGTCAGGAGCAACCCTGCTGCTAGGCTCCTCCAAGTTCTAGAACTTTCCCCGTGCTGTGGAGGCGGTAGTCAAGCTTCCAGCATCTCATGCTCGTCTGACCAGCTGCTGACCACTCCCTGGCAGTGATGGACGAGGACAGCTGGTCCAGCTCGTGCTGGTGAGACAGAGTCACTCTGGCCTTTTAAGGCCTCTCTTGTGAGTCACTAAATTTGTCATTAAAGCTAATCTCTAAAGGCCACTTTCTTTGGTCAGTATTTTACAGTCTGAACACTTTCTCTCTTGAAACAACTAAATTAAATTCCACGTTTGGTGGTGAGGGTCATAACACATTAGAAATAAGATGTTTATGCTAAGAAGAGTGAACAGGGGTAGGTGGTTTGAATTAAGCGTGCAGGTCTGCTCAGAAGGGTGACGAGCCTCCCGAAATGATTAGACGTCACAGAGTCATCTGTCTGAAGGGCAGACCATTTTCAGCTGCGAAGTGTGGAGGTGGGGGTGGGGGCGGGCGGGGGAGCGTGTATCATGAGGTCGCCGACAAGGACCTGCCTTAGAAACGGCTGCTCAGATCAGGTCGATCAATTCTGGGCAGAGGTGACTTCTAGGAGACTGTGAGACCTGGCAGCCACTCTCTACAAAACACCTTATCTGAGAGGTGTCACCTGGGGAGATTCTGCCATCACCCAGTAGGGGTCAAGTTGGTGCGTTAAAATCAGAGAAGATGCTCCCAGGAGTCGTGACCGGTGTGGCCAGTGTCACCGACCCTGTCAGGAAGAGACAGGTGGCCGAGTCCCTGCTCTTCCCTGAGCCAGCTTTGTGACCTTGGGCAAGTCACTTAGCCTCCAAGAATTCGTTCAGTCCTAAAATCTCCTCTTTGTTAACATTTTGGAAGTAGTTATAGAATATTAGGTAGAGAAAGGCATTGCTGATGAGAAAAAGAGAAACATATTCGATATGCTTTCTACCATGAGCTGGCCTCACTTCTTGGCATTAATGACGTCAGGCTGTAATCACTTAGATTATGGAGACTGGAACGGGGTGGAGCAATTCAGAAGTCTGTGGAGTAGGCAAACCTTCGCTTGAATATAGAGGGAAGGAAGAGGCCTGGCCTGGAATGGGAGGTGTGCTCCAGGCGGGAATGAGTTTATCTGCCTTGGAGGAGCGATGGCTGGAAGGGAAAATGCGTGTCCGGGTTTGGGTGACAAGAGAAAGACTGTGAGACTCAGGTCGTGGTAAAAACGCTTTAATTAATTTGCTGAAACAGTGAAGGCAGAGAGTTGCTGGAAACAAGAACAGTGGACTCGAATGAGAGATCGGCTGGCCCAGCAGTTCCGGTTGGTGATACTTCATGGCCCAGGAAAACAAATTTCAAAACTACCGTGACTGATGCAGGGTTGCCAGAAAGATACCCGAAAGCAAAAAACAAAGCCACAACCACAAAAAATTCTCTTCTGTTCCCCTGACTTAAAAAAATAGCACGTGGATACTAAAGATTGCAGGAATCACCCTGGAATTTAGAAATAGAATAAACGTAAGTAGTAATACATTTTAAAAAACGGAACGATATTGTTTTTACATCCCTTCCCCGTTTTGATATAAACCAGCAAAGGTTGTCACGGGCCAGCACCGTGATCTAATCAGCCCATTTTACAGAGAAACTGAGCCCCGGGAGATAGGACCACCGCGGGACTTAACTTTCATGGGTCCTTCAGTTAGCGGAGCACTTCGGCGAGGAATCTGAAGAGAGAAGAAAGCGTCTCACTTTTCTTTGGGGGGGATCATCGAGCGGGGGCGGAGTAGCAAGGGACCAGTACGCATTCTTGTCAGCTTTACATCCTGAAGTTTACTGCAAGCTCTGCAACCTCCAAATTGCAGAATTATGAGACTATGACGGCTACGTAGATCCAATCTGTCCCCCATTTAAGTGATGAGCCGACTGTCGCCATGGAGATGCACTCGTGACTGATTCAGCTGGTGCCTGACGTGGAGCCGGACACACAGGCCTGTAATAACACTCCGAAGCCATGCGCTGACCCCCGGGGTTGAAGGGTGGTCAAGATGAATAACTGTGGGACCATAACGAGTCATTGTGGGGAGAGGAAGCACACCCGATTGGAGCTTTTTTTGTATGAATATTTGTTGCGGGAACACAGTACATGAGCGATAATTTAAAATTGTTTAAAGAGCACGGTGGGTCTGCGGGAGAGCTCCAAGTGCGTTAGTGTGCTCCGCGCGCCTTCTCCGCGGGGTCGGCTGAAGACCGAGGCGAGGGGCATGAGGCATCTAGGACACACTCTGGTCCCTCTGCTCATGGGCGGGAGGACATCACGTGAGTCTGCTCAGCCTTCACCAACACTGAGTGTAGGAAGCCGCCCTGCAGACAGGCAGCGGCTACTCACAGCACATTCTGCTAAAAGAAGCTCTACCTTTACTATGGGAATGCTTTAAAAATAGCCTCCTGCCTGGAGAGTCCCTCCGGGGCACTGAACACCATGCCTCTGCCTCTCATCAGACCCCCACAGTGACTCGGTAAAGCTGGTGGGGGTGTGGAGCTACGCAGGAGAGGGACTCACTCACTTCTGGGCCACCGTGCGATCAGCTGATGCTTGGATGAAGGAATAAAACGCAAAGATGAGGGTGCGGGCGACGTCTGGATTTTCGGAGGAAACGGGCTCAGGGAGAAAGTGATCTACCCAAAGTGATCCAGCTGATGGGTGGGGTGTGGACTCCCAGCTCAGTGCTCTCCCCACCCGGGATCCCGCCAGTGCCTCTCAGCTCTTTGCTGACGGGTGCGTTTAAATTGCTCTGGTAACAGTGAATGCGTCCGATGTTTACTTCAGGTAAATTTCCCACGTGGGCGAGGAGTCTCCAGTCATGGAATTCATAATCGACCCTCCCGTGCAGGCTGGCGATACCACGAAAACAACCCTTCTCGGGATATTTTGGGAATTATAGTCCCAGTGAGAAATGAGAAATGCAGACCTACATGGAAGTGGAAAGGAGAGCAGGGAAAAACGATTTGTTAATCTTTCTGGGGCTGGGAAGGGAGCGAGAGCTTGCAATTTCTTGCCCTGCTTTGGGCAAGAGACTCCAGATGTTTGCTTTCTTCCCTGCCCTATTTTTAGAGGACAAAGAGCGAAAAAGAACTCTTCCTTCATTTTTATATCAAAATGTATTTCTCCAGGTGCAATGTAGTGGGTTGAATGGTGGGTCCCCAAAGATATGTCCATATCGTAACCCCTACAGCTGCAAATGGGACCGTGTTTGGAAAAAGCCTTTACAGAAATAATTAAGGTAAGGGTCTCAATGTGATCATCCTGGAGCATCTGGGTGGGCCCTACAGCCAAAGACACAGGTTCTTATGAGACACGTGGAGAAGGAAAGAGGCACAGGGGAGAGGGCCTTGTGGAGCCGGAGGCAGAGACCAGAGTGACGCAGCCACAGCCAAGGACACCTGCAGCCACCAGGAGCTGGAGGAGGTAGGAAACGGATTCTCCCCGAGCGTCTCCGGAGGGAGCATGGCCCTGCCAGCACCTTGGTCTTAGACTTCTGGTCTCCAAAGCCATGAGAATAACTTTCTGTGGGTTTGAGCCACACATTTGGGGGTAACTTGTTACAGCAGCCCCAGGAAACTGATACACGCGGTTACAGGAACTGGATCTTCTTTGCGTTTTCGCTGACTTCCTTCGCTCTCCACGGCTTGCCTTTCCCTGACTTTCGGTTCTGCTCAGCAGGTGGCTAAGAGCTTTCTGGTGTGTTAATTTGCGACTCCAGCTCGGAGCCATGCAAAAGTGAACAGCGAAGGAGGAGTAAGCGAAGGTAGAATGGGAGAGCCCTCGTTATTTTCAAACGCGAGCAGCCCGCCGAAAGACTTGGTTGACGGTGGACTTGCGAGCGGGGAGAACCGAGAGTCAGCGAGACTTATCACACCGCTTAGGAATCGTTCACGTCCTTGTCCACACCGGAGGTCTTAGCCCTTTCGAGGGAGGGAGGTCGAGGAGGGTGGAGGATGAGAAGCGGAGGAATGCCAAGATCTTCCATGACTGAGTCAGGTGACACCAAGGTTTCTGGAACAAGAAATAGAGATTAATAACTTTATTACAAAATTAAAAATTATCCTGCAGTCATAAAATACTTAGAGGATGATGGGAAAGAAATGTATGTCTTTCGCAGAAGAGGGTCAATGAATACCATCAGGATTTGCTGAATAAAAGTAGAAACATAGGTTTCTTGTTACAGTGGGAACTTCCCATAGGGCTGAAAATGGAAATCCTTAAAAAATGGTTTCCTCCGAGAAGGGGCCCCAGATATGGCAGACCGTGGTTTCCTCGCATTCCCTTCCGTCTCAGTACGTGCTTTTATTTTTACGTGCACGTATTATTTTAATTAATTTTTTTCTGGAATAAAATAATTCCACAGTAAAGTGTACTTTCGAGGTAGAATTCGGGGGACAGGGAGGGAAGAGGGCGAGGAGGCGGTGCAGCTTGGAGCCGGGCCCCCCGGCCCTCTCTCCCTGCTCTGGCATCAGGCGCCTGTCCCCAGAAAGGACACCTTGTAATGGGCTCAAGAGTTCTTGGAAGGCGTCCAGTGTCAGAGAGCGCCCGGTCATGCGTGTGCCTGGAGCCCACATGTCATAAAGCCATCTTTGGCGGCATCAGGAGGCGTCTGTGCCAAACCCGGGCCTGGATCACAAATCCGTGAAGACGGGGAATAATGGTGGAATCTGAAGTTTGACGGAAGCAGCACGTATCATCTGGATGCATATATATATATATATTTTTTACAGGAATAACTACGCTGGTGACATACAGCTGTTCCTGATTTCACTTGAGAAGGTAATCCTAGCATTGGCATCTGTAACCAGGGGCGTAGCATGTCGTCCCCGTTCGTGGGCTTGCAAGAACCCTGAGAACCCTGGGTATTTTGGGAGTCGGGAAGGCTTTTAAATGTATTTAGAAAGGAGTAAAGGATGGAGGAGTCATTTCCATCCAGTTCCATCCGGTTTTCTCTCCCTCTCTCCTCACTCTATTTAGAATTCATTTTAAAGACAGATTTTGGGAGGTATTTTTAATTCTTTGGGGCTATAGAACTGTGCCTATCAAAGACAGATATTAATGAATCTTTTCACTAGGTTCTGGAGACACCTGTTCTCAGAAATACAAGGGGCGATCTGTCTTGCAGTATTTAGGGGGTGAAAATCCTATTTTCTATATTCTTGACCATGTCGATTCAAGAATTCAGTCAGTGGCAATTTACCACCTAGAGCGATAAGGAGGGTCTTTTCTAAGACAGACACGGGAGCCAAAAGGAGTGTGGATGACATCAGCAGTGACCCTTGGGTGTTCCTTGGGATTCTGCCCAAGTCTCTCTTGGGCAAAAGTCCATGAATTTGCAATGCAGAGCCAGGAATTTGGCAAATTCATCACGAGTGCTGATAAATATATGGACTAGAAATATACAAATATGGAAAGGACTTTGGACCCTGGTTTTAGGCTTAGAATCCTGGGTGTGAATCCCAATGCCCTCTCTTCCTGATGGTTTATTTGTTCTTGTCTGAACTTCAGGCTCTGAGTGAGAAAAAGATCAGCGTGACCAGGTGGGAACACCATCAGCATCAGAATCTAACGGACTCGGACTTGAATTCGGCCATTGCGATCGTCTGTGTGAGTTAACACTCTCCAAACTTCCGTCTTCTCTATTAAAAATAGACGCAACAATTTCAGTGAGATGAAGTGTGTAAAACGGTCTGAGACAGTCTAGTTTCTATTCCACTAGAAAAGGTAAGAGCTGAGGAAGTAAAAACAAACAAATGCGTATCCCGCCTACAAAAACGAAGTCGGAGAAAGAGGGAGAGAGGGTGGGAAGGACTGGGAGTAAGCAAGAATGTCAAGTCTGGAGACACGGGGTGACAAGGCTCTGAGCTGCCCCCTGAATGAGCAGATACAAGCATCCATTAACTTTGAGGCAGTATTATATTTGGGGCACCTTTGCTACTGCAGCCACAGCTACTCTAATATTAATGACTAGAGCTCTGGGGTAGTTGAGAAGCCCAAGGAGAGTTTGTAGAATGGGAAGAGGAGAATGATTTGGGCAGAACCCTGAGGAATGGTCAGGTGGAAGGAGTGGGCAGAGGGCAAGAACCCACCAAGAGGTCTGAGCAGTGGGGTCTCACAGAAGCCAACGGGCACGAAAGGGCCTCAGGAAGGAGGAAGAGTTTGATAACGTCAAAAGTTGCTAGGAAATCAACAAAGCACCAAGTCTTATGGATTCGATTTAGCCAAAAGGAGGTCTCAATGACCTTGTCTTGGTAGCGGTCGTGAAGCAGTGAGCATGAGCTGGATTGCACTGGCCGAGGAGTCGGGGATGCAGGGGAGGCCAAGCCCGCAGCTTTGGCTGAGAAGGAGCGGCCGTGCCCAGGGGAAGAAGGTGGCTGTAGGAAGGTGTGCCTTCTGCCTTCATCCTCCTTTTCCTCTCTCTTTTTTTTTAATTCTCTTTCCATCCTTTCCTTCCTTGAGTAGAGACCCAAGCACACTTAAATTCTATTGAGAAAAGAAGTCGAAGAGATAGGCAAATAACTTACTTCCAAAGCTCTCATCTACTGCCCGGATGGCTTTCTCATATAACCGACACATTGCCAATCAGATAACTCCATCTGGATGTCCCTTGGTGCTTGAAGTTCCTCATGCCTGAAAACGATTTCCTCTCTCTTCCCAGTCTCTTGCTTCTTTTACTCTCTTGAATTGCACCGCTCCACAGCCACCCAAGTCAGATACCTGAGGGTCACCCTAGACTCCACCTTCTCCCTGCCCCTCCCCCATGCCGTCCTACTCTCTCCGTAATGTCCCTCACATCTGTCAGTCTCCTTCCCCTCCACTGTCACTCCCTGTGGAGCTGCCAGCTTTCTCTCCCCTGAACTACTGGGACAGTCTCCTAAATGGCCACCTTGCCTCTATTCACACATCCTTAAAGGACCTCTCCTCAACTAAGCAACCTCATCTCTCATAGGAATTCTTTTCATGCTGAATCCCAGCTGCAGGGAAAGCTTTGCAGCCTTCCCAATGTGATACGTGGTTTCCCTGCCTTTGCCTGTGCCTTCGTCCTCCTCAGTCCGGTCTGTCTCATTCCCCCGTCTCAGACCCGGTTCGTGGGGTTGTCAGGCTCCCAGGCAGGGCTGACCAGTCCCTCTTTTACGTCTCCAGTGTTCCAGCCTGGCACCTCCGATCTGATGTCATATTTCTCTCTGCCTTCCTACCCAAGAGAGTAAGTTCTTCAAAGGCAGGGATACTGTTTTATTCATCTCTTTACCTCCAGCACCTGGCCCAATACAGGACTTAATGAATAAATAAATGAACAAATAAATGAACAAACGACCATGAAGAAGGCAGGGTAAAATGTAATTGCGTGGACATGATTCCCTATCATATTTTTTGGGTTCAGTTCTCTAATTATCCATAAAGCCACTACATCAAAGCCACTTTCCAGGCCACACTCCTCTCATTTACTGTCACACACCTCATGAAAGCATTTGCTGTGATGCCTGTGCTTCCCAAAGTTATGCCACCAGGAAATATCATCCTTTAAGATGGCCTGTGAGAGAAAGACTCCAAGGTCAAAGTTACAACGCCTCCCACATTCCCCTCTCAGAGATAACGTAATGCACTGTGAGGGCTCTGAGAAGTTTTACAGTAAGAAAGCTTAGCTGCCTTGCCCCGTCTCCCCAAACTTACTCGAACCTTTCTTCCTTCAAGTCACGCCTTGAAGTTTTAATATCTCTTAAAGCTGGTCTATGATAGCTTTCAATTTACTAAGACAGCAGGGTTATTGTCACATATCACATTGGTTTCCTATTTGACTCCTATGCGGTGACACTTGGTGCCATCTTCTGAAAACAAAACGGCATCTGACACTTTTTACAATAACCGTGACGCTTTTTACAATAACCGTTTTCCAAATAAGTGATGTACTTTGAGTTTATGACATGTTTTAGAAACTGATGATTTTCCTCAATTAAGAAAACCTATGTCTATCTAAAAAGTTCCATTTATCTTATGAGGTTTATGTTTTTTTTTTTTTTGTAGAAAACTTTTTGTTCCACCTGTTTGAAGATTAAATGAAATAAGATATATGAAGCTTATTATTTTGATTTATCAATGGAAACATAAGTAGCTCTCTTTGGGCCTTCATTCCAGGCTCCTTAAAAAAAGGCAAGAATTACTTTCCAACGTGTTCTAGATGGTGAGCTTCAAAAACCTGGACATTCCATGTTTTTAAACTTGAGATTTCAGAGACAGACGCTTAGGGTGTATCTAAAACCTTTTACTTCTTGTTTAAAAGTGAAAAGGCACGTCATCATTTAAAAACTCCGTCTGTCTGGCTGATTTCTATAGGTGAGCTTGTAGAGTGTTATGTAATCTTTCTTTAATACCATAATAACACTCTGGACCACCCATGATGTGCGGATAAGGGACCGCGGTGAGTAGCGGGGACCACCCAGCAGTTCATTCATGTAACATCTGGAACAATTGCCATTAGTCATGTTCATTATTATTGCCTTTCCTAAAAGGATGAGATACTCATCTCAAAAACTATTGCAGAGTGGTATTTAAAAGCTCAATTTCACACTTTTTTCCCAAGCCAACTTTTTAAAATCTTTGGATAAATTCATACTATGAAGAAGGGACTTACCATCTGAAAAGTCATACTTAGAATTCTGTATGATTCCTGGGGTATTTGTGTCATTTCACATGTGACTGAGGATTATGCTAATTGTTTCAGACATCACATCTGCAAAAGAAAACATTTCGACCATAAAATATCCAAGTGGGATGATGTTTGTAAATGTCAGTTTGGCTATCGCTATATCTGGCGTATAAAATGCACTCCATTGAACACACATCTGTCAACAACACAGACTGAAGGTCTTAATTGTGTCTGTAGGATACCTGCAAGGACAAGAAGGCATAAATCACACACATACTGCCAAGTTTCCTTTGTAAACTTGTGTTGGCTTTACCTCCTTGTGACAGGCAGATCAGAAGCGCATCAGAAAATGTCAGTGGAGCAATAATTAGCAACTGCGTCAGGCGTCTGGGCGCGTTTTGATAACGTGAGATCATAGCTTTCTTGTTCTTGGATGAACAGGAAAGAATGGTTTCTGGAAACCACAGAAGACCTCATTTATTTTTCCTACTTGTGTAGGGGGGAAGATATTACGAGAGCAAATCATTAAAATATAGAGGTTCAGGAAATATAAATATTCTAAACTGCTCTCCGAATGAGTCTTGCATTTCTCTTAAAATGACACAGAGAGCCGATGGATGATTTGTGGAACATCTCATGAAGTGTCTAGCATTACACTGGGAGATACTTACACGATAAATACATAATACTCAGAGAAACAAGTAAAGTTCCGGAGGGAGGCATGGGGGAGGTGGGACTGAGTGCAACTTGGAAGTGGAAAGAATTTTGAAAAGTAGCTAACGGTGATAGAACCGTTCTTTTTGTCCAATACTACTCATGCGAAGCACTCAATTTACAGTGTTTCATTTATTTCTCCCTACAGTCCAATGGGTTTAATACTGTTATGTATCCCCAATTTACTAACGAAACTGAGACGCCATGAGAGTGGGTGATGTTTCTCAAACACACAGCAAATAATCTCACACAAAGGCGGAATTGCAAAGCAACTTCCAGAAGCTGACCACTTAACCACCTGTCTGCAATAGCTAGCCATGTTGTTATAAAGACATGGGACTAGATATGAATATGAGTGTAAGTATCTGTATCTATTAAATGTGGTGTAGGCAGAAGACGGTGATAAGAGAGAATTTTAGAAATGAAAGATTAAGGATGAATCTAGGAACTGGCATGGGTTTGAGGGCGTCAATGAAGATACTTTACTGATTGAAAAGGAGGGCTGACCTTGGGAAGGGTTCGATGGCAGAGGGACGGGTAATGGAAAATCCCAGTGGGCAGGCCAGTGCTAGTATGTGACAGGGAATTCGGGGTGGTATGGAGCTGAGATTCAGGTGTACTGGATGGCCAAATAGGTGGTCACCATAAGTTGTGTTTGTGTTTTGGGCACACAGAATATTTAGGGACAAATGCCCAGGCAAGCCTCCTGATTTGACTGTAGCCCAGGAGACCCGTGGAAAAGAGCTTGAATCTTGGCTATATTTGGGGGTCAAACACATACAGACCTGAGAGATAAACGGGAGGTGGGGAGCAATGAATACCTGGGGACTAAGGCTTGAAAGGAAACCGCATCCATCTCCCCCACCCCAACTCCCACTCAACAAACAGAGGCCCTAGTGAGTGTGAACTAGAGGCTGTAAATCTGCTTTTCCCAGGTTTCAAAAGCCTCCCCGATGTCCGCATCACCACCCTCATTCTACAATCTCAACTGAGACGAAGCTCAGTCCACGCCAATCACTTCATCTAGTCCCTCCCTGGAGAAACCACAATCTGTTCTAGTTCTGGAACCACCAAGAAGACTTTCGAGTAAGATTTTTAACTACACACTGTTTTCTCCATGTGCTCTAACTTGGGAAATTAACCCATGAATAAGATGCAATTCTACAGGACACATGAGAGGCCATCTGCCACTACCTTAGAGATTCTTGGAAGGAGCAGGAAGGAGAATGCAGAAAACTGTCCAGCTTTTATGTGGGGTACACATAAAAGAGAGCCTCTGGGGAGTCCCAGAAATGCTTGGTATGAGAGAAAGATTAAGCATCTTACCTGTGAGGATGAGACTTCCTGTGGGCGTGGCAGGGACAGTGATAGCTGTAGAGAGTCACAGAGTTATCTGAAGTGGCTGCGCTTGTGAGCAGAGGCTGGTGATACCCAAGAAAGCCGGGTTATCAAACGAAACCTGTTCTAGTGTGTATTACAGAGCAAGCACACAAACCCCTACACACCACGTGCGATTGCATTTATTAAGCAAAAACTGCAAGTCTTTTGCAGTAAGACCATCAATTAACACCAATAGCTAGAACAATAAAAGAATAGAACAAACACAGTTTTTCTTTCTTTTTTTCTTTTTTCTTTTTTTTTTTAAACAATAAAAGAATAGAACAAACGCACTTTTTCTTTCTTTTTTTTTTTGTCATAGCCTTCTTATAAGACTTTGGCTTGGGGAAATATGATCGGTCACTATATGAGTAAAAACTTCTCTTTTCGTTTTTTTTTTCCCATCTAAAGACAAATGCTTATTTGAGAATGTGGCTTTCGTATCACGTGTACTCTACCCTAAACCCAGAGTCACACTCGAGAGCACATGCACACAGGCAAATGGGCGGGGCTCGAGGACACGTGCGGATGGATTCTCTGGACCTCGGCAGCATTCGCCCAGGTCGGCCTGAAAAACGCTACGGAAGCCCCTGAGTTCTGATGGGGATTCTAAGGGCCGCCGTGCAACTGTGACATAGGAGGGGCCAGGGCCAGGAGATGGGGCCAGATTCGAGTGCAAGGACTGTCATGTCCTTGAAAGGAAAAGCTCGATGGCAGCCATTTTTTTGGCATGAGGTTTTCAGGACTGGCTGTCATCACGTTTTTTTAAAAGCATAACTTTTTAATTTGAAGTAGTTTAAGACTCACGAGAAGTTGCAAAAATAGTGTGGAGAGTTTCCATGTGCCTTTCTCCTAATTCCCCCAATAACTGTATCCTATGTGACCAAAACTGGGACACCGACATTGGCATAACTCAGGTAGGGCACTTAGACTCAAATTTCACCAGTTACCTTTTTTTTTTTTCCCCTAAACCAGTATAATGCTCGGGAATTAATAGATGATTTATTTTTCCAGTGTTAAAAATGCTAAAAATCTTTATTTTTGCAACAAAATCTTCCATTCTGTACTATAAAAATTTAACTGGCAATGTTATTTGAGCGAAGACTGAATAGGGTTTTACATTCATACGAATCACTTTAATTTTGGTAAAGATTTTCTTTTATATTTCCAGGATATGCTATTTTTGTAGCTAAAAGAATAATTTATGAAATGACGACTTAAAAATTAATCCGAGTCAACATTTTATAATAGTGTACAGGCCTGGGTCCTAGTCCCACCTGTCGCTATAAACTGAATGAAGTCATTTCGGTTGAGTCGCTTGATTTCTTCAGTCCTGAATTACTTGATTGCAAAGTAAGAAGATTAGACTCTATGACTTCTAAAATTTCTTTCAGTTAAAAAAGAATCCCTATGATCCTCCCACGCCAAAAGTTTTATGTAGAGATTATTATAGGAAGTATAAGATGGTTTTATTAAAACAAAAACAAAAACAAAAACAAAACAAACCTAGATCTAAAGCAAAATGAAAAAATGCCTTGGACTCATGCGAAAGTCATAGGAACACTACAAAAGAAAACGCAGCGACGAGGTGGCCTGGACAGCGGAAGCGGGCTGCGTTCCCCACGAGCCACTTAAACCCGAGCGGCGTTTGGACAAGTGATGTCGGCTTTTCCGAGCCTCAGTTTCCCCATCTGCAAAAGGATGATGGTGCCTTGTTAGCGGAGTTCTGAGGAGTAAAAGGTACACAGCAGGTAAAGCACGTGGCAGAGTCCGGGACACAGAGTCTGGTCCGTGAGTGTTAATAGAGACCCTGCATGTCAGGTGTGAAGCGGGTTTGAAGGGAAAGCTGGGAAGGGATGGGGAGTTAGATGGTATGGATGCAAGGGGTGTCGGCATTTTTCTTCATGGGTACCAGCTACTCCAAAGATAACTTAAAGTCTAAACTCTTAGATGCTCCAAGGATAGTGATGGCATCTATTTCAAAAGGATAATAGTATCTGTAATATGTCCCCCCTCAAACAGAAACTAGAAGACAGTGGGTCAGAGAAAGATATTGTATTATCCAATCTAAATCAATCTTAGGGTCTTGCGTTAAGGCATATAATAATGAGAGTATGCTGTAGTTTTTACTACATGCACCTGCTAATGTGAAAAATAGCTACTCCGAATAAAGTAAGAATGAGAGTCTTTCAAACATTCTCAGCCATCTGTTAAAAAACAAAGGAGAAAATATGATTCATTTTTTTTCTCAGGCCTGAGCACATGGACCAATTCACTTGCCAAATTTTCTTCAATGGATTTTTGAAAAACAAGTTTCATTTCAGCATTTATTATAGTATTCCCCAAAACACTGCTCTTTTTTTGTGTTTTACAAACAGTGTAATGTCATTATGATGTACGTTGAAAACTTAATATGCGGTGAGTACATGTTAATAGCTGGTATAGCCACTCCTAAATGCAATAAAAAATACCAACTATATAAAATTTTAAAGGAAAAAACCCAAACAAATACCTTTTCGAGAAGAGCTAAAGTTAGTATGTTTTACAAGGGTTAAAGGTTATAGGCCAACCGATTCTTACAAACATCGAACAAACGCTGCTTGATCATCTTGCCTAGGTGCGCCGTCCAACAGAACTTCCTGTGGTTCTGGAGGCACTCTGTGTCTGCACACTGCGGTGTGCTGACCACTAGCCCATGTGGCTACTGAATACTTGAACCATCGCTCGTGAGGAGCACAGTTTTTCATTTGACTTAATATTAATTAACTTAAATTTAAGCAGCCATATGTGATGATGGCTACCATATTGGACGGTAAGAATGCTGGAAAGACTCTCATCCTTACTTTGTGGCCTTACACTAGACCCTAAGATTGATTTAGATTGGCTAATACTCACAGTATCTTTCTCTGACTCACTGTGTTCTAGTTGATTATAATTTGGACTTCCCTAAAGGAAAGTTTCTGTTTTGGAGGAAAGTATTACAGATACTCTCAATGGAAGAATGGAGCAATTGTAGTATGGCTATTCAATAGTACCCTACGAAGCAGAGTAAATAAGCTAGATCGACATTTATCAAGGCTAATAGGTCTCAAAAATATACTGTGGAGGGAAAAAAGTGGTACAAAAATTTGTAGTTTGGTACATTCATGCAAAGTTCAAAGTACCTCACGCACTATATATATTTTGTGTGTAATACTTATGTATTAAAAGGATTAAAATGTGGACAAAATGAATAATAATAACTTGTGATATCTACATCTGGGCAAGAGAGGTGCTGTTCTTTGGGGGGTTCTATCTGGGCTTCCTCTGCCTGCTCCACCCACCACTGGGCCAAGGGTTATACTCACCTGAAGCCCATTCTCCCTTGACCACTCTCTGGGAGACAGTTAAAGCAGAGGAGGAAGCTAGGGACACGTTTGTCTGTATTTGTTATGTTAGGGGGGAGGGGTCGAATAGCAAGGGGGCGGAGCCAGGCGACGTGGAGTGAGGGGTGTCGAGGAGATACTGAGATTCTGAGTCTGGGGTCTGGCAGTGGTTACACCAAAAGGGAGGGCAGGAGGCAGAGCTGGGTGGGAGGAGGACAGGTTGAATCTGGGGTCCAGGGAGCCATTAAGAATATGGACTAGATCCTGGAGCGTGAGACAGGTGGACGCAGAAGTCGTAGCTAACTAGGCGAGCCTGTGGCTTTGGTAGCTGAGAAGGAATGAGAGGACAATAAAACTATCCCACAGCCAGCCCTCCCGCGGGGCCGCGCGCCCCCAGGTGTTTCGTCTTACAGGATATCGTCCTCTTCAGGGCAACTCCAAACAGTCAACGGTGTCAACTCAGCCGCAGGTGAGAACACCGGTAACAGCTAACGCCAAGGGCACGCATGCAGCTGCCACTTCCTGGTACTTTATATGTATTAATTCATTCGGTCCTCACAGTGACCGCAGGAGAGTATTAGCCTCATCTGCCAGTCGAGGACATGGGGCTGGCTTTGCTGTTCAACCTCACAAGCTGCTGAGCGGATGAAGCCGGCTCCAAGCTTGGCAGCCCGGAGACCTTGCTTTGGAAGGAGAAAAGCTAAGTCTGGGCTCTATCGGCCTCTCAGGCTTCGAGAAAAGGGAGCTGAGGCTACAAGGCTGTTTTGAGGATGGGGCTGGAGGTCTGGGATGAAGATCTGGAGAAATTCTCAGACGACACCTGCTGAGGTAGAAGGCTCTTGCCCAAGGCAGGGCGAGCACTGTAAGCAGCCGTGGTCAGCAGTGCCCGAGGCTGCAGATCAGAGGTGGCTGTAACCTGAACGCCAGGCAGCCCAGCGGAGGTCAGGGACAGCAGCTCTGAGAGTCTTTGGGAGCCAGGAAAGAAGTTGAAAACAAGTGTTCAGACCAACTGACTGCACCATTTCCTGGCGATTTGGGCAGAGACAGTAGGTCTGAAGGCCCTGGCTAAGGAAACCTGCATGGGCCTGAGGGCCCTTCTCACTTTGAACTTGAGGCCTCTGAGGGAGATGCGTAATCTCTGTGGGCTGCCCAGCTGCCCCTTTGAAAGCGGTGGACAGTCTCTGAGATGTGGCCCAAATCGAACCCCCCGTGGTCTAGCCGTGGGCCACTGTCCCAGGAGCTGGCTGCCTGCCCGAGGTGCTCGGGGCAGCCGCCGCTCCGGGAAGG
>NW_006438073.1:5268398-5270396 GCF_000325575.1 Pteropus alecto
GCTGCAGGTGCCCTTCGGGGACCCGCCGGGCTCACCCCGCACTGGCGAGCACGGCGTCGCGAATGCCGGGGCAGCGACTTCTGCTTACTTCTCTCTGCGCCTGGATGGAGAGAGAGAGAGAGAGAGAGGCTTGGGTTTCGGGTGCGAACGAAAAAACTGAGAGGAGTCAAGTTCTGAGACGCTGCGCCCACGCCTCGGCGATCGGGGCATCCGTGCGACGTGCATTATCTGCCATGTGTGTCTGGCCGCTCGTTGGAGTTGGGGGTCCACTGGCCGTAGAGACCTGCAGTCTCTGGAGCGACACTGAGCAGGTCCCAGTTGGCTCCAGAGGGCAAAGGAAGGGAGAGACCAGCGTTCGAGGGCAGCGCCACTTTCTCCAGTTGCCCAATGATTGCCTGAAATGCCAGGGGACAAAGGTCGAGGCCCTTCCGGGAAATGGTTTTAGTAAAGCTGCTTTAGGGCAAAGAGTAACAGCCGGGAGAAGCCGGGAAAGCTGAGGCTTTGGCTGTGTTCATACTTCCCTCCACTGATAAATAACAGGAAGGCATGAGGAGAGGCTGTGGCCTTAACGAGTGGACCCTCCACTTACGGTGGCGGCTGCTGGGCCTCGTGGGGCACTCCCCCATCTCCTTGAGTACACTCGGGCAGGCAGTGCGTGCGAGGCTTAGATGGCTCCTCGTCCTTGTCCGCAGTTTGCATGTTCATCTTCCTGAGTTCCAACCGTGGAGACAGCCCCCACCAGCTGGGTGGCAGGCACGAGCAGTTTTATTGAACTTGGTCTATAATCATAGATGAATTTGATTTTGAAAAAGATGATTGAATGTGCTTAGGCAAACTGGGAAAGAAAAAAAATTGTCTTTATTTTATTTATTGCCATAAATAAAATTCTTAAAGCACCTACTCGACTAATGTGGAAAATAGCAGATTCCGTTAGTGGTGCCTCTTTTGCCTCTGTTAAGGGTATTCTTTGGTCTGGTGACTTCATCTCTCTGAGGCTGAGACTGTAGATCTCTGAGGTCGAGCGTGTTCTGTAATGCCATGTGTGGGTGTGTTAGCACACTGTGTGTGGTCCTCTGCTAAGTGCTCTAGAGATAAAACCCCATGGCTGCTCAGCCAGGCAGTGTGCCCACGCGTATGGGGTGCTTTAATTTCTGTTAAATCTGTGGGCATTGCTGGGGACTGCTTTATAAACTGTGGTGGTCTTGTTGCTGGGGATTTTCACAGCTGAGATGGATAAGGCGTGACCTTGGGTAGGAGTGGGAATTACCACTGGGGCTGCCTTTCGAGTTGCATGGTTAGGTGGCTGCTTCTAGTCCATTCAGCACAGCTGCTTAGTGCTTACTTCTCAGGCAAACCAGAAGACCCCTCTTTGAGAGGAGACACCTGAGTTTTGAAGACATGTACACCTCAAACAAAGAATAAACTGAGCCTTAAAAGCAAAATGCACACACACTCAAGTGGGGTTTCCATGAGCGAATGTGATCTGTGGGCGTCAGAGAAAGGAGACTTAAAAAAATCTGTAAGTTAGTGCTCAGATACTTTTTAGAATCACTCTGGGGCTCTGGGGGTTATTCCAAGGAGGGAGGGGTGGTCTTTTGAAGTTCAGTGGCTTCTAAAAGGTAGTATGGAAGGTGGGAGGTTGGGAGACTGGGGTCCTGGCACTGTGCCTCTAGAGAGCTGGATGGCTTGTGTCAATCAATCTCTCTGGGCTTAGCTTTCTCATCTGTAAAATCGGGGGTTGGATTAAGCCTTTACATCAGTGTCATGGCTGGATGGCTGCTCACTGTGCTCAGAACAACGATGAAAGTCTGCAAGGAAAAGCAAAACAATATTCAGAATATGCTCCTTAAGGCAACCGACAAGTTTTTGAAGTATCTTTTTAAATCTCAAGTTTTCCGCTTCTTCAGGTTTGTTTGTTTTGACTGTTTTGATTCTTGAGAGGGAATCCCTCATGTATTCAGGAGCTTCAGCCGCCCCGAGCAACTAACACACACACAC